>NC_068377.1:14592217-14799717 GCF_023724105.1 Carassius gibelio
GAATACGACAGGACTGAAGCCTCCAAAACACATTACAGACTCCCTGAGTAGAATGATCCTTTACTTTTTAGATGCTGAAACTGAGCAGTGCTGATATTGACACAAGTGTCCATGCATTGAGAGATTGAGATCAGAATCCTGAATGATTTCTGACTTTCAGGTCACCATATCCTAGGGCACAGCATTCATTAAACCTGAGAATAGCACTGTGTTTTGACTCATTGTTCTTATTATGTGGTGGAGGTCAAGATGATGGTACTTTTACACTGTCCTTTTTTTCTGTCTTTTAAATGGATGATCAAAGTGTTCATGGCTGTTTAAGCGTTACTTCTGTGCATCATTATTCTCCCTGCAATCTGAGCATGAGAAATTTGAAAGGAAGAGAAAATGTGTCATCACAAAGAGGTGTAATTAAATTTGTTTGCATTCCCAGGAGTGAATGGGTTTTATGAATTCATTTCAAATGCAGGAAACTAAATATTAAATGTTAATGGCTGGAATTCTCATTATAGTTTGCCAAATGAAAAGCAACCCGGGACTTTCTAGAAATTATTTTTAAATATTTATTTAATAAATTAGACACCCTGTGACTCATACAATTATGTGATGTTATGTCCTCAGACTGTCTCCTCCCTGCTTCTGTACAACATATGCTACATGTATTTAATGAAAGCAAAAACACTTAGTCTTTCTTATCATCGATGCATCGCGCCCATGTCTTCAGCTCAGTGGCTGGATGTAGGTTGATAATAGGAGGAGAGGTTTAATCCATTTGACTGTCGCACTGCAGTAGCTAAAATTAATTAAGTTGCTGTTTGATGAAATATACTTGGCTGCTTCCTTTAAAAAAATAAATCACTATACTAAAGTAAGAAAAGTACTTACAAGCTGAGCTTGGCAATGTTACACTAGGACTATACTCCCTCAGAGTGTTTTTTTTTTTTTTCTCCAGTGTTAGTTGAGATGTTCACTCAACTCATTTTCTATAGGGTTCAGGTCAGAGGACCGGGATAGCCATGGCAGAAGCTTCATTTTGTGCTCAGTGCTTGTGTTAATTTTGATGTTTGTGTTGGAATACTCTCCTGATGGAAGATCCAACCACAGCCCATTATAAGAATTCTAACAGAGGCAGTCAGGTTTTGATTTTTTTTTTTTTTTTTAAATATATATTTTGGTATCTGATTGAATCCATGATGTTATGTATCTGAACAGTGAAAGTGACATACATCCAAGTATGTTGACCCATACTCAGAATTCATGCTCTGCATTTAACCCATCCAAAGTGTGCACGTGCACACACACACACACACACACACACACACACACAGCAGTGAACACACAAAAGTGGGCAGCCATTTATGCTGCAGCGCCCAGGGAGCAGTTGGGGGTTCAGTGCCTTGCTCAAGGGCACCTCAGTCATGGTATTGCCAGCCCAAGACTCGAACCCACAACCTTAGGGTTAGGGGCGTGTCTGACAACTGAATATGCTGGAGTTTGTATATAAATGAACAAGGAGAATTTTACTTGAGAGTGAAACACTCCCAAACAACAAGTGGTGATGCAGGGACTGTATGATTTTTATTTATATTTTTTTCTGGCCCCAAGACTCAGATTTGTAATGCTTTAGCTCTTTTCTTACAGTCACTTTCTATTTTTGTGAAGCTCAACAATCTTGTTCTCCACATCAGAACTATTTTCTTTGGTTTTACTCATTTTGATGGATGATTATGGGGTATTTGGTCTTTGTGTTCCTCATATTTATAATCCTGTGGAACAGGAAGTCATGGCTGGACAAATTCATGCTCTCATACACCCTGGTGTGCTTAAAAAAAAAGATATGAAAATACTTCACAGATATTTTACTCAAAATAATTTTTAGGGGTGCAGATTATTGAGGCCAACATGCATTGGAGAAAAACAATTATTTCATCATGATATTTTCTCCCCACTTTCAATTGTTTTACTTAATAATAAATTTGAATTTTGTGATTATTTTTAATGAAAGATCAAAACGATAAACAATGCAGATTTATTTTCACAGCCACCTGTGCTCATATTTACCAAGGATGACAATATTAGTTGATAGCACTGTATGTATTTTTTCAGCAAGTCTACAATATTTAAATAAATTGTGTTTTTTTCTATTTTAATTTGTCTATTCTAGCTTCTATTCTTTATTTTGATTTAGATTTTCTATTTCAAAAAAGAGTCAAAAAATTTAAAAACATCAACACAGTGTTTTAGATTTTGTGATATTGAAATGTAAATGCACAATTTACACAACTTGAAAGAGCAAAAAGTTGGGCTAAGAGACAAAATCTCCTGACAACTTTCAGTGTTACATATCAAGACAGAAAATAACACAACACTGCAAACAATAAGTAAATAGCCGTTATCGCTGTTTTCCATGTTCATGGAGTTAGTATTTTAGCATGGCTTTTAAAAATGCTGGCTAGCCAGTGTTTTTGTACGTGTTTGGCCATTCAGCATACACTTACATCACTGGTAATTCTTAATTTATTTCCCCCAAACAGAGAGCTAAAACAATTCTTAGTTCCTGCGATGCGAAAACGCCACTATGGTGTGTACTTTTGCCAATAGTTCTAGGAACTATGAAAGGTTCCTCCGGTGCGAGAAGCCCCTGTTGTCTCTGGTCAAAAATTAACAATGAGAGTGGGTTTTGCACAAGCTAAAATGCAGTGGTGAACGAACTGCACAAATCAAGTACTTGAGTAAAAGTACAGATACGTATAATCAAATATTACTCTAGTAAAATAAAAGTACTGCTTTTTCAATTTTACTTGAGTGAAAGTACAAATTTACTAAATGTATTTACTTAAGTAAAATTTACTGATAGATAGATTTATTTAGCAATTTTATATAAGCAACTTAATTTTATATTAGCACATTTTATATATATATATAATCATACTGCTCAAAATACCTGGTATTTTCCCAAGATAAACACTATATGGATTCAAGATATATTTTTGTTGTTGATATGGAGTACATTGACGAGAGTGATATAGATCACTGCGAAGCTACACTGCGAAGTAGGAAAAACACTGCGTTTTAGGAAAAAATAATTGTATTTTCTTAATGATTTTTTTCTTCTCAAACCTTGACTATGTAAACACCCTTGACCAAATGCCAAATAAATAAAATCTGAAAAAATAAAATGGAGGAGAACAGCTAGTTACAAAATAAATTAATGTCAATATGGATATCGAAAGCCATGGAAAAAAAAGTAAGTTTTCAGGGCAGATTTAAAAGTTGACAGGTTTGGGTGAATCTGTTGTAGGCTGGAAGGCTATTCCATAACTTCTGATAACTCAAATGCACGATCACCCCTGTTTTGAAGTCTGGTTCTAGGAACATATAGTAAATTAGAGTTCCTAGATCTAAGTGATCTAGACTGAGAAGGTTGATGCAGTAATTCAGATAGGTGCTGTGGTGTGGGTTGGGTCTGGACATACAAGGCTCAGGTGTGGCTCAGATTTGGGGATTCTGGTTTACTTAAAGGAGCTATGTGGAGGTTTTTACCTAAAAAAAAAATCTTTAAGATACAGTTTTCATTTTTATGAGCCTACAATGATGTAAAAAAAAAAAGAATGACACCTCGACTGTCCACCACGGTTGCCTCTATCAGCCTGTAGGCTCAATTGTGTGTAAGGGAAACAGGTCAATTTAGCTCAAAGGGAATCATTTAAGATTTTAAAGGGAATTTGAACAGAATCACTGTTTCACGGCTGTTCACGGAGACGCGCCTGCGGTTCAGTGAACGAGCCGTTTAACATCAAATCTGCGCTGGATACTAATATCCAAACTATAGTGAAAACACTATCAATTAGCACAGTAACAAGATCGGCAGTTTAAGACATTAACTTGTAAGCACAAAACACAAGATACTTCTCTTTTCAATATGAATAAGGCTTTATTAGATAAATCTAAGACATATAAACTAATCTAACACATAAACGCACGCACACACACATTCACACAAGTTGCAGGAAGGTCGAAAGTTAGGGAAAGATGAGTTTAAGAGAATGGAAATATGGAATCCCAAGTTAACAGCAATACGTTAAATTGCATAAACATGAACAACCATCAATCACGTAATTAGCGCTCGCATTGAGTTCCTCAATGAGGTTAAAATTATATTAGATACACCAGTAAAGGTCACAGTCTGGAGGTAAAGTTACTTGCATCTCCTGTGAAGAAGGAGCCTCGGTGAAAGGGCTATCCCGAGGTCGTTGAGTGGCTGGAAGTTCAGTCTCTGAAGTGACGTCTTGGGAAGCCCGTGGTTGTTGGGCGGTGGCTGAAAGTGCAGAGTCGTGTTCGCTGGTTGAAGTTGAATGGACGTTACAAAACTTAACTCAGAACACGAAACTCTCAAACGGAAAAGAAAAGAAATAAAGTTTGACGAGACTAGGTTGTGTTCCTTCTCATTGTGGCATAAGTAGCAGCAGGCAGGCACGCTGGAACCGCGCTCAAAGAACCATGATGACTAACCGCATGGCTAGATGCTACAAGCTAAAGATAGGTAGCAAAGCTACAAGCTAAGAGCAGGCATGACTGATAGCACGAGCAAGGCTGGAACTAAAAGCCGACATGGCTAATAGCAGCAGCTAGACTAGAACTAAAAAGCAAGATTTAATCGTGTCCAAAGTATTTAAACTTTCCTGTTGGCCACCCCTCAAATGTTGCCTTGACCAATCAGATATGTTCTTGGGGTGGGTATCATAAATCATTTGTTTATCTTACCAAGCATGTGGTTCTTGCCTCACAGGGTCTAATTTTGGACATGATTCCTATAACATGATTATAATATATTTTACAAATAAATGATTGTCAGGACAATATCAAGCAAGAAAATGCGATTATTTCAATACTAGACATGACTAGGTATCCTATAGTTATCAAAAGACATACACAATAAGTGATTATACATGATAGTCAAATGTGTGGGTTACACGTAAATGAATATGGAGTTAAGCAATGGAATGATTCATTCATAAGTCTTTTTTGAGTTCATTCTGGTCCATATATAATGTATAAAAAGGGTTTCTTTGCCATTCTCTGGCAAAGGACTTTTCTGTGAAGACAAAGGTTTAAAGCCTTTCCCCCTTAGGAATTTCAGTCTGGTTTCACTGGCTGGGGGGGGGAAGTCAATGCAAGTATTTAACTTGATCTCCTGGGTTTACATGTGATGTCCAGCGTTGCATTCCAATCACGAACAATAAATTTGACAATCTCTTCTTCGAATTAAAATTGTCAATAATTGTTCTATTGGTGTTAATGTTGAAAGCTGTTGTGTGAACAAGTTGGTTGGTTGGTTATCTTGCTTGGTTCTTGTGGCACTAGAACTGATTTATGACTTCCTGAGGAATTCAGCTCATGTTTCAATGCACACAGCTCTGATAGACTCTTTGATTTGTCTGATTTGACTCATTTCTGCTACATGTGTGTGGAGGAGTCGGGCCCGAATTGGCGCGAAAATTCACAAAATGTGACGTCATGCGCGTTCTCGTCTACTTGGGCTTACAACCGTACGGCACGCCAGCCATTATAGTAAGCAGCAGCAATAGTGTTTTCAGATGGACTCTGTGGATGGAAAGAAGCGACCAGCCTCCGGCAGCAAAATTCAGACACCCACGGACACTCCTTGTAAGTAAAAAAAATAATAAAAAACGTATCGAGTGTGGCAAAAAGAGAGAGCGACTGGCGTCGGGCAAAGTCAAGAGTCAACATCGGAGCGGCATTTGATTCTTGGCGGGAGCTCCGGTCAGCGCTGGGTATAAAAACAGATCCCGAGCTGGCTTTCTTTTTACTGCAAAGGTAAGACATAGTTACAGGCCATTTGCAATATATTATTTCATTGTTTTTTGTGGTGTAATGCTAACGATAGTATGCTAGCCAAAATGTGAATGCTAGGTAGCCAGCCATGTGGTATTCTGAATGAAAATAAAGCATGACAAGCTTATACATCAAGGTTAGAGTTCCTTTACCTTACCATAATGGTATTGCTATTCTACAAATAGTATAGTAGTAACTACAAAAGTAATTGTACTGCATCTAAAAATAAGCATAACATCTTCAACTCAGTTATATAATTTAGCGTCACTCTACAATAGTCAAAATAAGAGGTCTGTGAGTGTTGGGAGTGTGTGTGTTACAGTGTTAAAATACTTTTAGAAGTAGACTTTAGTTGATAATATAAAGTAGCACTGCAACATTCTACTAAAATATGGTCTGTCAAACAATAACCTTACTATACTATACTAAGTACTATAGTATACTAAGTACTATAACTTTTCTTACCTCAAACATGCTGATGAATCTCGATGAGTCGTCAGTGGTTTCTGCGGCAACCCTGGTTGATGTGGTCGTGCTCGTATGAGCGTGCGCACTGAGAACGTGCATGAGACTGGCTGCAGTTCCTCTAACGGCCACTGGTGTCAGTAACGGTTAGAAATTTCAGAACCTATGCAATGCTCCTTTAAGGCTGAGAATTGGGACAACTAATAAAACCAGTTTTGGCCCAATTCAGGCCCAGTTAAGGGTGATTAACTTGCTGAGATTCGGGCCGGTTATGGCCCATGCGTGGCCCTTGTCTTTAATCCAGTTCTGGGCCACTTCAGGGCTGTCATTCCTTGTGGCGTTTGGCCCGGATCTAGGCCCGAAGGCATTTGCTATGTGGTTAGTGACTTTTAGCAGGATCAGTTTTGTGCGCGCTCACAAGACCTCCCAGATCTTACTTGTGAATTCAGTTCACTGGAGGCTCGCACTAAACGGTTCATTTGAATCAGTGAGTTGTCGACTCTAGAACAGTTGCAATCATTATTTGTGAATGGATCATTTGGTGCAATTTGTAAACATTTTTAAAAGGTTCTTTGAAAATAACTAGTTCGTTCTTGAAACAGACACCTCTTCTGCGTGTCAGAGCACATGATATATTATTAGGAGTAACGATATGTTCAATGAAATGTAGTGAAGTAAAAAGTATGATATTATGCTTTGGAATGTAGGGAAGTAAAAGTTACTCAAAACAAATCTACTGCAGTAAAGTACAGATACTTGAAAAATGTACTTAAGTACAGTAATGAAGTAAAGCTACTCCACTACTGTCCACCACTGCTAAAATGTGAAGATCAAGAGAATAATACTTAAATTAAATTCATGCCATTTAGAGTATCTCAAACCTTTCTCCATGACAGAAATAGTAAAAATACCCTCTGTCCTTCAATTTCTTATTCAAGCCTTTACATACCATAGTCCAGCTAAGAGTGGCCAACCTCACTGCCAACCGTGACAGCCTTTCCTATTGAGTGACTGTGATGAACCAAGACAGAGCTAATTAGCCAATGCTATTGGATGACATTCTAATTATTTGCTTGGAGTAATTACCCCTGTTAAAGATTTATTTGCGCATTACTGTTATATGATGTGGACGGGCTCTGAAATGAGCTCTATTGATCCATTGGAAGTGTCTTACAGTCTCTCACAGATATCTATGCTTAACTTTTTTAGGCCCTGGGGGCATTTTAATTTGAGGATACATTGAGATATATTTTTAGAGGTTTCAAACCAATGTGCTTTTACTTTATGAGTCAAAAGAAAAGCAGTTAGCAAAGGACTATGTTTTCTATATATTTCTGTGAAAATTCTGGTTCTGTTTGGCTATATAGGAGCCGTAATCAGAGAGAATTATAAATATTACATGTTTTAATGTATTCATACATCGTAAAGAATATTCAGATACATTGTGCATGTATTTCAGGAGAAAAGCATTAAAAAAAAAACTGACAATATGAATGTTTTAATGCAGAGAGCAGCACAAAGGAACTTTTGCTTAGGGCTGACTACTGACTTACAGTTAGATAGGTGAGCCACTTTACATTGACACTTGTGCTGTGTTTTGCGAAAATGAAAATTTCTTTCCTCTGTACCTTTAGGCTTTTTGCAAGGTACTTTAACATTATTGTAGCCTTAGTCAAGGTACTTACTGTACTGCTGGAGGGATGCAGTAATAAGATGTGTTATCATCCTCCTCTTATAATGGATATGTACAGTGTGTGCTGTTTTTGTCTTTGTTTGAAATAGTGTTAAAAAAATAAATAAAAATTCCATATAGCCTAACTGAACATACGTAAATAGGATGTGAACATGTTCCTCTTTAGGCTCATCATCTAGACAAGTATACTTTGAGTTGCAGACTTCTTACTGTCAGATACATAAAGCTTCATTCTGACAAATGGAGTTTGGTCTGTTTTCTTTCCTTTATTTTTGCCCTGAGGTCCTTCAGTTGATTCTTCAATAACAACACTGGCTCCCAGTAGGTACCTGCTATTCAGTTAGTTGATTTTTTTTCTCACTTCATATGAAAAGTGTTATTTATTAGTAGCTGTTACAATACTTTCTGATCAGAGACTATGTCACATATATTAAAAAATATAGAGGTTGGTAAGATTATGCAGGACTTATCCTACTTAAGATGTATGATTATCTGAGTGTCACTTAAAATTTCAATGAAGGATGTTTTTAATTAATAAAAAAAAAATATAAATAAACAACCGATTTTACACAGTTGTAACAATTAAACAGTTGAAAAAATAAAATGTAATGGTAAAAACTGTGATCTATTATGATCAATATGCTAACCAAGGTTACGTTTAATTTCAGCTCAATTCAATTCACCTTTATTTGTAAAGAACTTTTCATGATACATACAGTATGCTTGCAATGCAACGTCACAGCAAAAAGTATATAAACTGCATATATATATATATATATATATATATATATATATATATGTGTGTGTGTGTGTGTGTGTGTGTGTGTGTGTGTGTGTGTGTGTGTGTGTATGTATAATAAAAAAAATGCAAGCATGTACATCAGCCTTGCTCAAGTATTATTGTATCAGAGTTTGCGCTGAATACCAAAAAAGTTAAATAAGAATTGCTCCACCCCCCATATATATATACTATAACAAAAATAGCTAAAGACGCACTTTGAATCCCAAAATAAGCGGTGAGGCTATCTAGGGTTAATCATATCCCTCTAAATTGCATTTTTTTACAGCCCAACCCCAAGAACGGATGTTTTCTAGCGGCAGCACAGGTCGGCTTGTACTTTCATTAGCTCATATACAACATCAGATTCTATATAAAAACCTGGCCTCCTCCCAACATCAACACTAGAATCCTTCACAAGTTAAAGCAATACCTGCTCACCACTTATCCGGTTGCCTTGACAGCACCTGACCACGTTCCCTCATAGTGGCATGATTAGTGAGGTGAAACACTATCTCTGTAAAACTATGTGACAACTCTGGCACTTTATCTAGACCTGGGCTCAGTTGCCCTTAGCACCTAGGATGGGAAAGTATGGAAGTGTGGTAACGATGAGCTCTTAACAAGCTGTTCTGGAAATGGAGAAAGGCTCTTTAAAAATAGCGCCAGCTTCGTTACCCTCTATCTCACAGACTGAGCCATATGGATGGGGCCCTGCGAGGGAGCCGTAACAAGGGATATGACGGTGGCATTACCTGAGTTTTGAAGGATTGGAGGAAAGCCATCTAGATTCAATTCAATTCAATTCAAGTTTATTTGTATAGCGCTTTTTACAAAACAAATCGTTACAAAGCAACTTTACAGAAAATTATGTTTCTACAATATTTAGTAGTAGCTAGTAGTTTGTGCACATTTGACAGGATTTTAGAAAAACTAAAAAATAATAATAATACAAGACGTAGTCAGCTAGACGATGAACTATCAATATTATTAATTAAGTTATTATATGATTAAGTCACACATTTAGGAATAATTGTTAGTTCTGTTTGTTCATTCAGGGTTAGCATCATCTGAGGTCCTCTGAGGGTCAGCATCATCTCTTCTCAGGTGTTCTGGATCCAGACTGGAGCTTGTGTAAATCCTAGTTACCACGGGATGTGAATCCCGTGGCAAAACATAGAAACAAAATACAGACATCATTAGCATAGCTGCTGATCCAACAAAGTAAAATTAGTTTAACCCAAGCTAATGAATAAAAATGCACCTTTGATCAGATGCAACTACACTCACAATTAAAAAGATACATTATTCGAATGCTTGGCGAAAGAGATGTGTTTTTAATCTAGATTTAAACAGAGAGAGTGTGTCTGAACCCCGAACATTATCAGGAAGGCTATTCCAGAGTTTGGGAGCCAAATGTGAGAAGGCTCTACCTCCTTTAGTGGACTTTGCTATCCTAGGAACTACCAAAAGTCCAGCGTTTTGTGACCTTAGGGTGCGTGATGGGTTGTAACGTGGTAGAAGGCTAGTTAGGTACGCTGGAGCTAAACCATTTAGGGCCTTATAGGTAAGTAATGATAATTTGTAACTGATGCGGAACTTAATAGGTAGCCAGTGCAGAGACTGTAAAATTGGGGTAATATGATCATATTTTCTTGACCTCGTAAGGACTCTCGCTGCTGCATTTTGGACGACCTGTAGCTTGTTTATTGAAGAAGCAGGACAACCACCTAGAAGTGCATTACAATAGTCCAGTCTAGAGGTCATGAATGCATGAACTAGCTTTTCTGCATCAGAAACAGATAACATGTTTCGTAGCTTGGCAATGTTTCTAAGATGGAAGAATGCAATTTTTGTAACATTGGAAATATGATTTTCAAAAGACAAATTGCTGTCTAATATAACACCCAGATTTCTGACTGTAGAGGAAGTTACAGTACATCCGTCTAGTTGCAGATTGTAATCTACAAGATTCTGTGTAGTGTTTTTTGGTCCAATAATTAATATCTCCGTCTTATCCGAATTTAATTGGAGAAAATTCTTTGTCATCCAATCTTTTACATTTTTAACACAATCTGTTAGCTTAGATAATTGGGAAGTTTCATCTGGTCTCGTTGATATATATAGCTGAGTATCATCAGCATAACAGTGGAAGCTAATTCCGTATTTTCTAATAATATTACCAAGGGGCAACATGTATATTGAAAATAGAAGGGGACCTAGGACGGATCCTTGTGGCACTCCATATTTTACTGATGATAAATGAGATGACTCCCCATTTAAGTAAACAAAATGGTAGCGATCGGACAGGTAGGATCTAAACCATCTTAGAGCCTGCCCTTGAATACCTGTATAGTTTTGTAATCGATCTATGAGTATGTCATGATCTATGGTGTCGAACGCAGCACTAAGATCAAGTAAGACTAGAAATGAGATGCAGCCTTGGTCTGACGCAAGGAGCAGGTCATTTGTAATTTTAACAAGTGCAGTTTCTGTGCTATGGTGGGGCCTAAAACCTGACTGAAATTCTTCATACAGATCATTTTTATGCAGGAAGGTGCTCAATTGAGCAGACACAACTTTTTCTAAAATTTTAGACATAAATGGAAGATTTGAAATAGGCCTATAATTTGCCAGTACACTAGGATCTAGTTTTGGTTTCTTAATAAGAGGCTTGATAACCGCCAGCTTGAATGGTTTTGGGACGTGTCCTAAAGATAACGACGAGTTAATGATATTGAGAAGCGGTTCTTCGGCTACAGGTAACAGCTCTTTCAGTAATTTAGTGGGTACAGGATCTAATAAACATGTTGTTGGTTTAGATACAGTGATAAGTTTATTTAGCTCCTCCTGTCCTATGGTTGTAAAGCACTGCAGTTTATGTTTGGGTGCGATGGATGAAACTGAAGTGTTAGATGCTGTAGAATCTACATTCGCTATTGTATTTCTAATGTTATCTATTTTATCAGTGAAGAAATTCATAAAGTCATTACTATTTAACGTTGGTGGAATATTTGAATCAGGTGGCATCTGGTAATTTGTTAACTTAGCCACTGTGTTAAATAAAAACCTTGGATTGTTTTGGTTATTTTCAATGAGTTTGTGTATATGCTCTGCCCTAGCAGTTTTTAGAGCCTGTCTATAGCTGGACATACTGTTTTTCCATGCAATTCTAAAAACTTCTAAGTTAGTTTTTCTCCATTTGCGTTCAAGACTACGAGTTACTTTCTTGAGAGAGTGAGTATTACTGTTATACCATGGTACAGTACGTTTTTCTCTAACTTTTTTCAATTTGATTGGGGCAACAGCTTCTAATGTATTAGAGAAAATAGTGCCCATGTTGTCAGTAATTTTGTCTAATTCATGTGTATTTTTGGGTACAAATAGCAGTTGAGATAGATCAGGCAGGTTATTTGCGAATCTGTCTTTGGTGGCTGGAACAATAGTTCTGCCCAGACGGTATCGCTGCGACATATAGTTAATATCAGTTATACGCAGCATGCACGATACGAGGAAATGGTCTGTAATATCATCACTTTGAGGTACAATATCTATAGCAGTAAGATCGATTCCATGCGATATAATTAAATCTAGTGTATGATTAAAACGATGAGTGGGCCCGGTGACATTTTGCTTGACTCCAAAGGAGTTTATTAGGTCAGTAAACGCAAGTCCTAATGTATCATTTGTATTATCAACGTGAATATTAAAATCTCCCATGATTAGCGCCTTATCAACTGTAACTAGAAGGTCTGAGAGGAAATCTGCAAATTCTTTTAGGAATTCTGTATACGGCCCTGGTGGTCTATACACAGTAGCCAGAGCAAGAGATACATTAGATTTCTTTTGCATGTCTGACAGAGTAACATTTAGCATTAGTATTTCAAAAGAGTTAAACCTGTATCCTGTTTTCTGGGTAACATTGAGAATATCACTATATATTGTTGCAACACCCCCGCCACGACCAGTCTGACGGGGCTCATGCTTATAACAGTAGTTTGGTGGAGTAGACTCATTTAGACCAAAATAATCATTTGGTTTTAGCCAGGTTTCAGTCAAGCAGAGTAAATCAAAACTATTATCTGTGATCATTTCATTTACAATAACTGCTTTTGGTGTGAGTGATCTAATATTTATGAGCCCAAACTTTAAAAATTGTTTTTGTTCATTTACTTTACATTTTTCTGGTTTAATTACGATAAGATTTTTTCTAGATCCTACATTATATTTATATTTATATTTTGACCTCACTATTCTGGGAACAGACACAGTCTTAATAGGTTTTACAGCACAAGTACTTTTATCATTTAAGCGGGTGGAACAAAACTCATCATAATGGTTATTTGAGAATTGACTTACTAGTCACATGGAGCGAAGTGTCCTGGAGATGTTGTCAGAGAGAAGCTCCACGCCGACTCGACTGGGGTGTAATCCATCAGCGCGAAACAGTCTAGGACGCTCCCAGAAAAGATTCCAGTTATTAACAAATAGCAGTTTCTGTTCTTTACACCATGACAACAACCATTCATTTAAAGCAAAAAGTCTACTGAACCTTTCGTGTCCTCGTCGATACGTGGGCAGTGGTCCTGACACGACGATCGTCGCCGCGGGCGTCGTGCTGCGAACCGTCTCGATCAGGCTCCTGAAGTCCCTCTTCAGCGTCTCCGTCTGCCGCAGCGTGGTGTCGTTAACCCCGGCGTGAAGCACGACCGCTCTCGGGCTCTCGTCGTCCTTCAGGATCGCAGGTATCTGCGCAGAAACATCGAGAACACGAGCACCAGGCAAACAATGAGTGTGCACTTTACCTTCGGCTAACGTAGCACTTACGTGTCGGACGATGGAGTCTCCGATGATCACAGCGTCGCGTCCTGTCTCGCGGAGGGGAGCGAAGCGGTTCTGGATGGAGATCTCGAAGGCAGGAGGGGGAGATGTCGTCGCCCGGGACCCGGCTCGCATCCCCCGCTGTGGATGCACCCAGGGTCCGTGGTGTCCCGGCGTCGCAGTGAAGGACATCTGGGAAGATCGCGTCCTGGGTGCACCGGGCCTGCGCAGAGAAACACACGGAGTAGACGTGGTGGGACTGTTAACAGCACGCTGTATACTTACCCCGGACTTGTGAGCGTCAGCCTGGGATGATTCCAGCGCGGCTCTCCGCTCTCTCAGCTCGGCCTGCCTCCGTTCCAGGTCGCGAATCTGCTTCCCCACGGCCTCGAGCTCGAGCTGCACAGAGTGGAGACATTCATCCGCCATTAAAGCAAGTAACAGTGAGTACAGCAGTGGTAATGTGTGTGAATAGAGTATTAGCAATGTAAGCTCAGTTAGCAGCAACCACGCTTGCTGATGCTAACTGGCTAAAAGCTAATAGCGGACCTGGGAGATCAAAATAAATCTAGTGATAGCGAGTCGCTCTAATTGATTTTGTTGTAGAATACAATAGAGGATATATTCACGCGTTATATAAACGGAAACGATGGTGTATAAAATAGATTTTTAAGTTAAAAATAGTCAATGAAAAGAATATAGTGACGGAGCTCAAACGCAGTTCAGCCGTCAACAACAAACAGGAAGTGACGCACACAGCTCTTTTTGACGCACACAGCTCTTTTCTTTTAGATGTTATGGACATCAGTTCCTTCTTTTTGAATGTATGTTGTGCTCCTAAATGCATGTTACTGACACATGCATGTGACAAGTGAGTGTGAACTGAGTGTGTGTATATATATATATATATATATATATATGTGTGTGTGTGTGTGTGTGTGTGTGTGTGTGTGTGTGTGTGTGTGTATGTGCTGGTTGAGAGAACCCACAAGAGAACGCACCTATACAATAGCACAACATCCACATGACTGGGGGCTCATTAGGGGCTATGTTTTGAGGCCTGGTTGTCCTTGTTTGTGCCATACTGTGTCTGTCTCCTCACACGCACATCTGCTTCATTAGAGGCAACACCATCAGGCATGGAGACTATGGGCGGATTCACCCCCCCCCCACCTGAGATAATGTATAAATCAGTCCCCCAATGCAGCATATGCACCCCCCTCTCCCTCTGTTTTATTTCCTCCTGTGCCTTTGTTTTCTACTGAAAAGTTTTACCCAGCCTGCCACAGCTGATACTGTTTATATTGTTTGTTCAACCACCTCTCTTTCCTATAAGTTATGAAGTTATGAGTTGAAATAAAGATGAACAATGAATTACATTGTGCCTAAATGAGTCGATAAGAACACATGTGTGACAAGGATATTACTTAGTGTAATATCCTTGTCATACATGTGTATTAGTATTTTTTTTTCTTAATCTTATTTCAGATTTCACTCAACATTAATATAATCAACACGTATTATGTCATTAAAAGTGCACACTTTACTACTTTAAGTACATATATAATAAAATCATGTTTTAGAATAGTCTTGAACACAATTTAACTGGATTTCATGAAATAACTCTCATTCCGTTCTTTTTTGGTATTACTGAGAAAACCAATAATGTTCCAATCTGGAGCATCAACAACAACACAGTCAGCAAGTAATTATATTATTAATTAAATACATGCTTAATTAAATCCAATGACTGTTGGAATCTTACAGCAAACAAGAGAATCATTTTTTTGTCCCCTTTAAAATAATTTGATACCATCATTACTGCTTAAGCTTTAACCCTTTTCCTATGTCCACTGCATGCATGTGTGTGTATGTGTATGTTAGACTAGTTTAAGTGTTTAGGTAGTTAATAAAGTCTTACTTGTATCACATTTCATGTTGTGCATTGTTTGCTCAAAACTGAAGTCCCTAATCATGCAGATTTTTGCTACATGCTCTAATTAGTATTGTACAGTAAGAAAGTTATTTTCCTTAACCAAAATTTTAATGTTATTAGAATTGACAGATAGTTGAGACTGAGAGGTCAAGTAATTACTTACAGTGGATCTAAATATTTATAATTGATCATAACGAGTTATGAATGATTATTCATATTTCCCCTATGAGCTGAATCGCAACAATAATGAGGAACAGACAGGTGTGGGGAATCAATTAATTATCAGACTAAACAAGGAGAGGAAACAGACCAACTAAGGCAAAAATAAAACAAAACATAAAAAACATGGTCCAATCCTGACATATCGTCCCCCTTCCAGAAGAGGTGTTCTCGCACCATGGGCAAAAATAGGAGAAGGCATAGGTGGGAGCTTGGGAGAAGGCTTCGGTAGAGGACGGACCTCGAGGAGGGGGCCGGCAGACAGAGACCACGGAGGGAGGAGCCAGGGAGAAGGGCATATATGGTGGGCTGAGGGCGAGCAGAGGGGCTGCCAGACAATAGTGGTGGAGGAGGCAGGAGCGGGTGGGGGGGCGGTCATTTTGGAGAAGCGGCCACTGGATGGCACATTCTAGGAACTGGCACTGTAGGACACATTCTAGGAGCAGGCACTGGAAGACACATTCTAGAAGCAGGCACTGGAGGACACATTTTAGGAGCAGGCACTGGAGAATTGGAACCCCCCTCAGGGCTGGACGAGGACACCAAGGACAAAGGAGGGCTGGACAGGACCAGTGGAGATGACAGAGAGAGGAGAGGGGGCAGTTCAACCTCCATTTCAGATTCCCAGTCTATAAGATCTTCCTCCTCATTTTGTCCGTCTGCAGTTCTCTCCCTTGCGGTGGGCACTGTAGCCGGCTCTCACACCTGGTCTGACGGGTTGTGCTCTGGCTCTCCATCATTAGTGGGCCCGGGGTTATACTCCGTACCATGTGTGGCAGGATGGCTAGATCCTCCTATATTTTGATTGTTAGGATTGTTGGCCTATCAGTGGTTAGGGGTGAGCATATAAAAGGTGGAGTTGTGTCACAAGGATGTGTTGCTCTTAGGTGCCCCGCCCCTTTCTGGTACCAGTGTTTACATGGTGGTTAGCAGTGTGGCTAACTTGGTCACAGCTCACTTAGGGTTCTTTTTGTGCATCTATCCAAAGGGTAAGCATTAGAGTAATGTGACTTATGGCATCTTTGTACTCTTGTTGTGCTAATGTTAGTGTTTTGTATCACTTTTAGCCGCATTAAGTCGACTGGTTAATGTTGCAACCGGTGTTTGGTCAGACTGCTTACTTGGGTACGTATATAAAGTTTATAGTACAAAGTTTAATCATACTGTGGGAACTAGTTGGTTGTTTTTCATTGCAGCAGTTCGTTGCTGCCCGCTCCTGGCTCCCACACCATCGTGTACATCGTTCATGACTTTGCTTCGGTGTGATGTTTGGCTGCATCTTCCTAGTTTTTATTAACAACTTTTGGTTCCGGTTCAGTGCTGGCCCTGTCCATTTAGCATCGCGAGGTGCTCGTGCGTTGGAGAGTTCCTGCTGTGGTGCAGGACTCCGGACATCAGTATTAAGAAGTGTTGCTGTCTTGTTCCTAGCTTGTTTGTTGTGCACTTGTTTTTCTTTGTACTCCATGTGGAAGGCCGGATGATTTGAATTATTCAGATTTATTATTTG
Organism: Carassius gibelio; assembly: GCF_023724105.1. Lineage (NCBI taxonomy): Eukaryota > Metazoa > Chordata > Actinopteri > Cypriniformes > Cyprinidae > Carassius > Carassius gibelio. The sequence continues at coordinate 14,609,493 of NC_068377.1, forward strand.
ATTGTTCATTTCTTTTGAGCCCAGTGTGTATTTAATTTTTTTTGTTTTTTTTAGTTTAACTTTATTCTCTTGTGAATGTTTGTCTGGAATTGTAAATTATTTTCCTTCTTTAGTTTTTTTTTGATCTGGTTTGTTCATTTACAGGTGCTGTGGGTCAAACCCCAAAAAGGGCAGGGAGGCAGATCTCCACATGTGTGCGGTGGTGGTGCTATCTTGTCACCGTGTGCAGTGTTGTGGCGTGTCGATCACCAACCAAAATCTCACTGGGTATCGTGTGTGTGTATGTGAATGGGTGCACCGATAGTGTGTGATAATTGCATTTTGTGATTCTTTAGGAGTTGATTCCAGCTGACCACAGCCCTGTAAATCTTTGCTCTTTTTGTGTGATCAGTAACAAGTAACCAAACATTAAGTGTGTCAGTGCTCATGTGATTTTTCCCCTTTTTTAGTAATTTTATTATTTGGCTTAATAAAGCTCTGTATTTTGGTACCCATGTCTCTCGCTCTATTTTTTGGAACCGAACCTGCATTGCCTTGATTAGCACCTGTGGGTGCGTAGTATTTCCCTGGGTGCAAGTCTTGGGGTGGCGTAGTCCTTTGTCTAGTGTTATAGTGTCTGTTTGCCTATGGCCATGCTGCTACACATGGGGAGATGGTGGGCTGGGCTCTGGGTCGGGAGTGACAACCCACGAAGTGTCCACTCCACAAAGGCGTCAAAATTTGCTCTGGTACCGTCCTCGGACGACGGCGCTCTGTACGCGGTGCTCAAACTGGCATCGTATAACAGACAGAGGGGATCCATACAACATAACACGGAAAAAGGACTGAGGAAAAAACATGGAAAACAAACAGAGGGTAGACACGCAATTTACACTGTTTCAGTCGGGTTTTAAGCCACACTACACTGCCTGAAGGAACATGGAGCTGGAAATAATAAAAAGAGTCTTTACTGATCCAACACAGGGGTAAATCCAACATGGAGAACAGGAGGAAGACACACGCATGGAACTGGTAGACCCGACAAACATGAACTGAAAGGAATAGGGTCTTTAAAGGCAAGATAATGAGGAACAGACATATATGTTAATAATAATAAAACAAATATTGTTTATTGAATAGTATTATATATTTAGTTAACATCAGAGATGGCAAAGAACACCTTTCACTCAAGTATAAGTACAGATACTCATTTTTAAAAATACTCTGGTAAAAGTTGAAGTACTGACTATACTTTTTTACTTAAGTTTACTCTGAAATGTACTTAAGTTAAAGGTAGCCATTATTACTACCTGTATTAGTGGCACATGGGTAACGGGATCTCATATCATATAAACACCTTAATACAAAAGAACTTAAATTTCAAATTATGTTATTAAGGTATTATCCAGGCTGAACAACAAAATCTCACCCATCAAGGCCATTCCATACACTGTCAACTAATTCTTAAACCATGTAAACGTTTTTCCATCACATAAAAAAGGTTAAAATAACAAGTCTGGACCTGTGCAAAATAACTACATTTTCTAAATTGCCTAAATGTAAAAATTAGTATGACAATAACTACACCGAGGCAATTTATTATAGAAAAATCTTACTATTGAACATGTTACTGTCAGGAACCAGTCAGGCTCGAATTGCCCACACCTGTTCGCTATCAGCTATCAGCGACCTCAGCAAAAGGGGTGTGAAACACTCACCACAGCCCCAGTTCAGGGTCCAGCCTCCAACAGGAACAGACCATTGAATGCTATCTCGCTATCATCCAACGTACCGCAGATCCTTTTGATGTAAAGTATACTTACCTTTTAAACACTAACCTCTGTGTCATTATTCTACTGTCTCCAGGATTCCTGAGCAATACCCTGTGGCCTGAAATCCAGCGATTCCCTGAATCTCTTGTGTTTGCCTGATATCCTCTGGTTCTTAGAGCGATCTGTGTAAGAGAAAAGGTATTAGAGAACTGTGAGTGGCATTAACAACTCTGTAAAAGACTTACTCACCTTCCTTCACTTCGCACTGTGAGCTGTTATCTGTGATCTGCACCGAACCTGCACCTGAAATACACTGTCTACTCACCCGACTCTCACTTTCTTGTAAATAAAGAACTGTGTTTGGATTCAGTTACCTCTGGCTCTCGTCTATATCCTGACAGTTACTGCATTATCATGATTCATATGATTCCCTTATGAAAATTAAATACAATTCTATTATAGTGATATAGTAACCATATTTTGTTATTGGATTTATTACCATTTGTAAAACCTCATTTTTGCAACAAATTTTACAGTTAAACTATGGTTAGTGTAGCAAAACTAAATTACAGTAGTCTATTTACAGATGAAACTGACCCGCACTTAAAGTTCTGAACAGATCAGTAGTTGTGCCTCCCTGCTCCTTTATTCTCGAGTCTCTCACACTGATCAAAACCTTTAGGTGGAGGTTCCGAGCGTGCAAGCAGAATCAGATTGATGCCAGTCAGGACTAACCGAATCATTAATTATAAGAGATTTTTTGTCGACTGGCAAAAATACAGATTAAATATAAAGTAACAAGCCTGGTTTGAAAATGTAAGTGGAAAGTATAGATATTTGTGTAAAAAATGAAAGGAGTGAAAGTAAAAAGTTGTCAGAAAAATAAATAGTGAAGAACTGACGGCAGAAAGATCTACTAGTACCAAAGTATTTGTACTTCGTTACTTCCCATCTGTGGTTAACATTAGTATATAGTTAATATATGTTATTAAAATGCAATTGTATGTATTCATTATGATTATGTTATGTTTTTAATATTGTTTATATTGTACAGTTATGTTTTTCTATTTTTAACTAAATATATAATAATTATAATACATTTATTTTTAAATATATGCAATATTTTAGAGGGCTGCTGGCGTGGCTAATAATCTAGAATGGGCATCCTGGCTCTAAATACCCCTGCATTAACTCATTCTAATACAGTAAGACTGAATATCTGTTAGGTCTCACTTTGTACTAATTTTTATTTATTTATTTATTTTACCCTTGTGTCAAATGGCAAGTGCCACAGCCTCTGAGGACCTTGCTAGTAGACTGTGTCCTTTTTCACTGGGCGTATTCTCAACCCATGTCCCTGTATCCATCAAAAACAGCTGAGCTCTGACACACAGACACACACACACAGTCACTGTCTGACACCTGTGCTCCTTCGTGGAACATGTATCACACTAATTTAATGGCCTGCTGCAGATTTAAAGCAAAACAATCGGCTTTCTTTCGGGCCATTGTGCAAAAACATTAAAAAGCAATTTGCCAGCAGGGCTATCGAGCGAACATGCCATTGTTGCAACCTAACATCAGTCCTCCTGTGGATTGCAAGAACTGTTTAGAGGTTAGGAAGGGAGCATAGGATGGGAGAGTGACTCAAAGGGCATAGCCAGAAGCCCTTTGTAAAAGGACATTTGTACAATAGGTGCAAGCAGCCTAACTGTATATGTGTGTGTGTGTGTGCGTGTGCGTGTGTGTGTGTGTGTGTGTGTGTGTATATATATATATATATATATATATATATATATATATATATATATATATATATATACATATATATATATATATATATATATATATATATATATATATATATATATATATATATATACATATATATATACTGTATATGTTTAAACGCTTCTGAAGCTCAAATTTTGTCAAAAATTCTGCATATGCATATGGTCGGAACTCCACCCCTCCACTGGAAATAAATAAAACCTTTGTCTGAGATTTTGGAAGGCGGCTGATCCCTTCATTCCTCACTGTCTCATCCCTATCTCATCCAGCTCCTTTCATATTTCTGCATCCTATGACTCTACAAACAAGTCTGCATTTTATTATGCCCCCATATAAATCACCGCCAAGCAGCCGATATTACATGAAACAAAACAGAGGACATGTCTGCTGATGCTTGACTGGGCCTGAGGAATATCCATTAGTCTATTGGTAGGGCTACAGCAGTTTTTAATGATGTATCAGAAATTAGTAAATCATAAAACAGGAACCCCCGTTGGCACCTCTATTTGCATAGGAAGATAAACAAAATGTGCTGATTGATAAAAGAGAGCAGTAGAGAGACAGATATTTGTTTCTATTGGTTCATTCTCCTTAATCAACTCTGCTGGTATCAGGACTGTAACCGCCAGTACAAAATCTCTAAATTAAGGTTAATTTTGCATCCATTGCCTTGAGCAGCCACATTAGTGATAGCTAAGAGCATCAATTTGGCATCAGTATTAGTGTTTGTTTAAGATGAGCTATCCTGTGATTGGCTAATCTATTAGCGTAGCAGTCAGTGTTAACACAAAATTGCCTGCTACCTTACTTTAGACCCAGCAGATCCATACCGGGAGGCAGAACACTGAGGCCTGATTATGTCTAATTCTTTGTTCCATTTTCTGTGTCAAACTTAATGACATTAAATGTGTGTTACTGTCTTTCAGCCTGATAGCAAACGATCGGCGGAGGAGACAAACGTAAAGCTTGCAGCTCAGGCTACAGAGCTGGCCAAGAGAAGAAAACAACAACAACAACAAAAAAAAGTTATACAGAGGATTTTATGTCAAGTCATTATTTAATTATCACTAGCTTTTTTCTTCATCCTTTTCTTAGGCTGACCTACACACGTGCCTGCCTGCACACGCAGGCTTAATGAGTGCAGGCATGTCAGAGAGAGAGAGAGAGAGAGAGAGATGTCACTCCTAATTTCATAACAGTGGCTGCATTACAGAGGAATTGAGTCCTATGCAAGGTAATTACCACACTGTTTTTCATGGCCGGTGGTAATGTTGCCCGAGGGGAGCCCCAGGTGCACCTGCCTCAGAGTCAGCCCAATTACACACCTATTTCCCCTACCTCATCATTTTTACTCAGGCAGAGGTAAGGCAACACTTGTTTTCATCATCTCTTTTTGTCCATTAGTCTGCTCTCACTGTTTTAGATTTTAACATCTTAATTCACATTTTCTTGTTCATTTTAGTTGTGTTTTTATTAAAATCCATAAATATTAACAGATCCTTTCTTCTTTTGAATACTAAGTATGAATGTGTATTAGAATAATGCAATCCGGACATACTGCAGTCATCATGTTGTCATTGTCATGTGACCCATAAGCATAAGCAAGTAGCACATTGCTTCACTGCTATTCACACCTCCTCTTCAGTGTTGATAAAAAAAAAAAAAAAAATATATATATATATATATATATATATATATATATATATATATATATATATATATATATATATATTTATCACTGGTTTAGAATTAAAAAATCTGAATGCAGTTGTTTTATTTGAATTTTTAGTGTTGTTACAAATTTTACAAATTTGGTCTGATTTTCAACAACATACATATACACAAATATCTGTCAAACTGACTAAATATTCCTGGAAGTCTGAACAGATGGATTATAACAGCTGAGCTGTGAATGAATGTACAGTAGCATGTTTTCTCTACACTGTTTTGGCAGTTGAATCTACTTTCATGTCAGAAGTAGACGTTGGCCGTAATTTCCGTTTTTTTTTTTTTTTTTTTTGAGAGTGCATCTAGTGCTATTCTTCACAATCTGTTGCCCACATTTGTGATGCAATTTTGTATTTAAACTTTGATGAGATACACTTTTGCACTTCAAAAGAATATGGTACTTTTTATGAAATATTCTACTTCCTGTTGGTGCTTCTGCCTCTTATCACTGGGGGTGAACAGATGGCAAAAAATGTGGACTTGGGCCAAAAGTCTTGCAAGGGGAGATGCTTAAACCGTCTTATCTGTCCCAATGAGGAAAGCATTTGACCCCAGTTCCTTGAACTAAAGACAGTGCTAATTAATTTGATGTGTTGCAGTATATTGTACATTCTACTCAGAATCTGCAATTCATTTTGCAAGCAAAACCAATTCTACCAATCCTGAGGTTATTTTTACACAATTGAGGCAATGCCAAAAGAAGTTATGCAACAACCAAAACAACAAAGGTCAAATCAAAGGTAGTTGTTTAGCATAGTACTGCTGGTGAGATACAACTGAGAATAAACATTTATTATTGAATTTCTTGAAAGTGCAGTGGTAATGGTGGATGTGTGAGTTGCTAATTGGCAGAAGTAAAGGAGTGTAAATTGGTGGTGCTATATATACATATTACATATGTAAATTATGTAGTGTGTTCTCACATCATAGGCAACTGTCACCTTTATTTATATAGTGCTTTTAACAATACATATTGTCTCAAAGCAACTGAATGGCATTAAATAGGAAAATAATCTGTCAATAATGCAAAAAGGCAGTTCATCATTCAACTCAGTGATGTCATCATCTAGCTCAGTTCAGTCTAAATAGTATCTGTGCAATCAAGTTGACGATATCACTGAGAATTATGTGTAATTAGCAGTTAAATTCCAGGCTGCAGCAAAGTCAGATTGTGTGGAAGATTCATCTGTTTCCTGTGGTCTTGTCCTGGTGGCCATCTAGGAGATAAGGTCTTGACTGTGGATCTGTCTCTGGGGCTCGTCTAGTTGTCCTGGTCTCCGCTGACATTCAGGGCTGTAGAGGTCCTCTCTATGTGCTGATCCACTACCTGAGCTGGATACGTACTGGATCCGGGTGACTGCAGTGACCATCTGATCTGGATACAGATTGGATCTGGTGGCTAAATTGACCTTGGAATAAGAGAGAAACAGACTAATATTAGCGTAGATGCCATTTTTTTAATGATGTAGCAAGTACACTGTGTGTTATGGGAAGTATCCCCGGTTCCGGTTTTTCTAATTAATGTAGCCTAAAAATTATTTAATGGATTTGAATATTAGAAATGCGTTAGTGTGTTATGTGTAATCTAGGTTTAAGAGATGGGTCTTTAATCTAGATTTAAACAAGTGGACATGGAGGACTATAGTATTACTGGTTCCTGTTATGCTATAATATAAAAATTTAGATGTTTATATAATGCCAGACAACAGGAAAATATCCACAGTTCTTTGTCTCTTTCTATATATATATATATATAACCACAGCCTAGTCATAAGCCTGTTGCCATAATGCCTTTGACTAGTCTTAGTGCTTTTGACATGACCAGGATCACTGGTGTGAAAGTACAACCGATACACTCAACAGTTAGCTGCAGCAGTGTCGAGCTTGGAATACATCCATTTGGTTCAGGAAAGTAATCCTATCAGAGGCCTATGGGGAGAAGGAGGGGAAGAGGCAATGGGAGGAGGAGAAGGAAAAGGAAAATAAGAAATCATGAAATTAGATGCAGCTCCAGGGAGGAAGAAGGAGAAGTGAGAGATTTATGGAAGAGAGAGAAGTAAGAGCTTTACCCTTTGTGTGTGTGTGTGTGTGTGTGTGTGTGTGTGTGTCCAGGCGATAGAGTGTGTAAAGTGAACAACTGCAGACAGGAAAATCTCTTTCTCTCACACAGGGACTGGCACAGGGTACACACTGTCCCTATTAACGACCTCTTGGACTGCCTATATGATGAATATTTGGAAACATTTATCATATAACAGTCATAAGAATATATATATATATATATATATATATATATATATATATATATATATATATATATATATATATATATATATATATATATATATATATATATATATATATTATATCTTCTTTTTTTTTGTTCTTTTTTTTTTTTGCTAAAGTTCAATGCAAACACTTACAGTTTCATGAAGCTTATGCTGGTAATAGGTCCACTGAGCTTTTTTGGTTCATGAAATTAGAATTTTTTTTCTAGTAGTTATATATCATTGTACATCTGACAGTGCCTTTGGGAACGCTTGCATACCATAGACATTTTATTCTGTTACCTAATTAACATATTTAAAGCGATACTGGTGTTTGGGGCCTGCATTCATTTCGTTATTGCTTTACTGTTGAAATATGTGAACATATAATAAGTGAATAATAAGTGAATAATAAGTGCATTTTCATGTTTTTTTTTGTTTTTTTGTTAGTATGACGAAATCTCAGCATTGTATTCCTTCTTCACTGGACTTGTTGAATGGGCTTGACATGCTTGTTTAACAGAATCTAGCCAGTGGAGCCTGGGGTGGGAAGGCCTTGTCTCGCTAATGTAAATTGGCTTAAATGGGCCCTTGATTTATCTGTGTAAGATGGAGTGTAGAGTGTTATGTTTCCCCCTCTATTGGATACAGAATAAGTCTCTTTTACTTTCACGCTCACTCCCCTTCTCATTTATAGAAGGCACAGGTTTTCTGTCCATGTTGCAATGGCTTTGCCTCACAGTCAGCTTTTCTGTAAGTGTTGATGAAATCACTTAAAGTTTTATATGTATATGGTCTTTTCTTTTCTTTTTTTTAAAGCTATTTAATTCATTCATTCATTTACCTATTTCCTCTTGTTTTTATTTCCTCATGTTTAAAATTAATGGTAAAGTTTTGCTTTGAAGGAATTCATCCAAGACCAGCATAATCACTTAGGTAAGGTTTGAAATCTAGTCACAGACGAGCAAGTTTATTTACCATGCCAATCAGAGTTTTGAATCTCGTTAGTCTTATATTGGCTGAGTGCTGTATATGTGCTCAAACAAGCTCAGTCTCTTTGATCTTTTCACTGGATAGGACAAAAAGATATATGCTAATTTATTCCAGAGAAAGGTTGTAAAACTATTTACACTTAAATATACGTTCTCCAGGGAAATATAGGCCTAACTGCTGAGCTTTGCATCCTTGGAATCATATTAGAATCTGCACTAGAACAAACATAAAGCCACCTAAAATAGTTGTACATGTCGATAATGGAATCTGGTGGACAAAGAAATCTGTATTGCCAAGGGGAAGGCCTTATCTAGTGATGGCCAGACTATGTGAAACTGTGATGGAACAATAAATACACAAAGAACTAAAAAAGCAAGTGAGAATAAGGGGGTGGAGGACTGTGATTGTGGATAATCTATATCTGAATCTAGGCTCTGCAGGTAATTTAAGAGAGGTAGCTTGCTTCATTAGTCTGTTTTGTAATGATGCTCTCTGATTCCCATCTTGTTCCACATTGATTTATGACTAGTGCAGTAGGAAGTTTGCTGAAATACTTACGCCAACTGGTCAAATAAGATAAGGGGTACTGCTTTACTCATTGTTTGGTAAACCATGTACATCAAACACAATGTCCGAAGGCTATATTTTCTTTTTTTCTCGCTTTTCCTATTTTGCTTTGTCTTTGTCCAAGCTTTTAGAATTCAATGAAAACCATTTGTTCACAAGATGATTGCCAGGTTCAATTTGCCTGTTCTGCATGATGTCTGTTCATGCCTGTTCTGAGAGAGAGAGTTGACTCTGCAAGTCAAGAACATTATGATAAAACATGAGTGCACAGGTAATTTGCTTCTGTGTGAATGGCACAGATACATTTTACTGTCTCACCCTGATTATGCCATTGCAAAAAAAAAATGCATACAGCCAAAAAGACATGAGAAAGATCAAGATATATGCCTGACATTGACTAAGGCTGTACATGGCCTCACTAGCAATCTGGAACAGATACATTGATTTCCATCACAGAAAAGGAGAGTCTGAGGCAGAAAAAAAAAAAAAAAATGTCTCCCAAAATCTGCTGGTCTTAAACCAGGATTACCTGATGTAAAAGGGAATGCCCATACCAAATATTTTCAAAACAAAACTGGATCTTTTCTATTATCTCCCATCAACAACATTATACTGAAAAAACTCAGTGTTGAGATGTCATTGCATAGCAGCGTTATTTTCCATATTTTGTCCTTGAGGTCCACTTTCCTGCAAAATGTAGCTACAACCCTATAAGAAAACACTCAAGCTAATCAAGATATTTAGGAATGCTATAAAGTTGCATATTTGTGAGTTTGATGAAGGAAAGTGGATCTCAAGGGCCCCGGGTTGAGGACTTCTGCTATAAATTATGACTGTTGTTTCAGCAACCGCTTGTCATGTCATACAATTCTGAATCAAATTACTATACATGTTCAATGCTCATAAGACTCATAAACAAAAGTTATAAGAGATTCCCCTACCAAGCACCAGTTAAAAATGTGCTTTGGCACAAGAACCAGGAAAATTTTGTAATGTAAGCTATTAATAAGCTCTGGCAAAAATAAATAAATAAATAAATAAATAAAATGGCCATGATTCAGATAAATACAATAATTAGTTGGAAGCACCTAGCAGGGCTTCATCCAGCACTGGGAGGTTTAGGTGTATGTTCACCATCCTCTCCCATTGATGCATTACTTCATTAAACTCCATTATCTAACTAGAGGAGCTGCAAGGTCAAGTTTATTTTAGCAAGCAATTTTCTGCTCCCTCAAGCATAGGAGCTTTTCTTTCTCTCACTCTTCATCTGTCTCTTGTTCATCACAAGTGAATAAGTAAAAGTAATGCACAACAGAAAGTTCAGTCAACGTATTGAAACATAAAAGGGGAAAAAAAATGCTGACAGAAAGGTCAGTTATACAAAAGGAATTAATTTGCTACAAGGATGTATGATTCTGCTGAAATCTACAACAATGCAGTCATGCAAATATGTGCCCTTCCCCCTTGAACCACCATTGTGTTTGCAAATGGTGAAGGATGAGATTTGGAGGATTTATGCTTGATTTAGACCGTAACCACCTAGCTCAGTTTGGACAACTTAAGTTCTCAGATTTGTTAGTGTGTGTGTGTGTGTGTGTGTTTGTGAACTAAGTGTTCTTAGTGATTCTGTGTTGTTGAGGGACCTTCTAGAGGCATTTAATGGGAAGTTAGACAACAATATGGATCCAATAAATAACCAATACATGGCATAGTATAATTGAAAATGTATTTTCCTTAAATATATAGTTTAATCATAACATTCTCTAGAGATTTTTTTCCATGGTGATGGATATGACAATGTTAATGTATTTGATCTTGGAGGAATAGATCTTTACAGTTTTATTTGTGAGAACTATCGTCATTTCATGTAAACACACTAGTGCTGCAAACGACACGTCAACGTCATCGATTATGTTGACTACTGACTACATCGACATGGGTGAAATGCCTCGATGCGTCACACTGTTTACATTCATCTCAAGTAATGGCTAAAATGCTAGACCACAATTATACTTTAAACAGAGTCCAAATAAAATGGTCCTTTGTTCCCTTTGTAAAACTGAAATGGTGTACCCCAGCAGCACAACTGCAATGCACAAGCACCTAAAAAAAAAAAAAAAAAAACATCCCTGCGCTCTCCTACCTCAAAGGACGAGCCATCTGTGTAAGTATTTATTTTTACAATTCGTTTTGGGAGCCATTGTTGTGTTCTTACCTGCTATGTTTTGTTCAAGAATTAATTAATATATGCTAGGTAATACTGGTAATGCTAATCGCTAACGTTATAAACTGTAAACCTATACTGTATAGGTTACTTTGACGAAAATAAAGCAAACTTAAACTTATAACTTACATTTACTAGTTGTTAGAAGCTACACTGCTGATGCTGATTTGCTGCTGCTGTTGGTTATTGCTGTAGTTGTAGATCATTGCTGCTGTTGCAAGCAAGTGCGGGAACTTGCTACTGCCAATGCATTCAGCAATACGGTGACGTGAGTATTTAAGACATACTGCTGCTGCACAAATTGCATATAAAATAACCCCCCAACAAAGCTGGAAGAAACAAAACAATTAAATATGCATGCTGCTGCTATTGTGACAGTTCGCAGGTCTGGGGATTTGTTCTGTTGTTTTGGTGTGTGTCCTTGCTGTCATGCAACTCACGAGTGCTGATGAGCGATCAGCGGTAGCTGCGACTTGTCAGTGCTGCTATATCTTGTCTCTGTGTTTGTTCGTTCAGTGTCGGATTGTTCTGTTGCTCACACTGTGTCCTTTGCAGTTCTACCTTTCTTCTCCTGGGTTCCAGTCGCTCGGTTTGGAGTGGATGTTTATCTGTCTGAGTGTTCCTTGTTGGATTGCGTTCAGAGATCTGGCCATTGTACTCCCTGTGCTGCCGAAGACCAGCTGCACCTAGACTTTCCTGACCAGTCGTTGTTCTATCGCCTTTTGAGCTTCCTAATAAAGGGATTTTCACTTGCAATTTAATCTCGAGTTATCTGTCCTGACAGCTATACATCAATATGCATTATGGGCAGAGGAAAGTTCACTACCATCCAAGTGTGATGGGTAGAGGAAATAATTCTACTGTATGGGTAAAAAAATTAAAGAAAAAAGGTTAACCCACCACTTATTATTATTATTATTATTTTATTATTATTATTTAGTTTTTAGCAGAATTGTACTAAGAGTTAATATTTCATGTATTTCACCACCAAACCTGTAGAGGGCAGTGTGGCACTTTAGTGGGTTATTAGGAGAATGACAGCCCGAGTTCCAGGTCATATTAAAACTGCACTTAAGCATGGCAATAACATGTTCGTCTCCTTATCATTCACAGCTTAGTGCGTGATTTTGCTTGTGCCGGCACAGACTCCCCTAGGTCTGGAGCCGGTAACAAAAGCATTATCTTATCAGTGAAATTGCATACAACTAAATGTGCTTTCTGTGGCCGCTGCTATAGCAACAATGATAAATGGATTGACATGCAGACTGCTGCTAATATTTCTAGCATTCACTGCTGCTAATATTACATAGCATCTGAATTTGTTGTGTGCTGCTGCTATTCAAATTCACCGATAAATACAATGCAAATAGTTATGTCTCCTCGGATAACAGTGAAGTGGAAATAAACATAGTTAAATTTATGAAATAAAATTAAAAAGGATTTTTTTGGGAAGGTAAGTCTGGCCAGTTATACAGCAACACGAGTCAGACGAGTCTGAAGATCTGAGCTGAATGTGGTGAAACATTAATGTTCTAGTCTGTGTCAATTACTCTCATAATAAATAATAATAATAATGTTACTAGTATTTTTCGGTATAAGTTGCATCAGTCCAAAAATCTGTCATGACGAGGAAAAAACATATATAAATCGCACTGGACTATAAGTCGCATTTATTCAGAACCAAGAAAAAACATTACCGTCAACAGCACAAATTATGTGCCCAGCTACATCTGATTCAAACATTATGCTAATTAACAGGGAGCGCTGGTTTCAGACATTACAATGCCGCACTCGCACTGACTCTTATTCTGCCTGAAAGAATGAAAAGACCGAGCTGAAGGTGGAGCAATTTGACCAATCAGATGAAAGCAGCGTTTCAGCTCTGCCCACAAGTGCGAATGAAATATTGAAGCCATAAACCGAAATGATCAAAACGTACACGGACCAACTGTCTTGTCCATGTTCTCTCACTTGAATCCTTTTCTTGAGATTTGAGTCTCTGACCTTCTGCAAGCCCCGCCTTGTTCACGCAGTGATTGACATGGCGCGAGGGTGTGGAGACGTGATCGGCAATTATAATATATATATATATATTATATATAATTTCTGTAAAGATTCTGCAAAGATTCCTCAGCACCGATTTTGCAACAGGTTAAAGTCATCCACATAGATTCAAGGTGCTGACCAACATAAATTTTGCTGAAATGTGGCTGCACCTAATTTGACATTTGACATTTTTATGTAAATTGATATATTCCACTTGGAAAGTGCAGAAACATAATATGCTTTAAGTTACTGCATATACAAATTAATTATACAGGGCACTGTATTCATTATCTAGTCAACATACTCTGGATGTGTTTGGCCACAGTGAACATAATAAAGGCATGCAAGATAAAGAGTACAACTGTCAGTGGTAGATCCCTAAATTAAAATCCCTTTGCTCCTCAAAGAAATTTATCCTCTCTTGTCAACATCAATTTGTCATCAGAAATGGGAGTTGACTTGAATAACTTTAACTAGGTTTAACTAATAACTAGGTGAAAAATATCTGAATAACATCTTTATTTGAAAGCAACATTGTCTTAACAATAATTGTCTCTGCAACACCTTGAACTCATCCAGCTGAAAATATTACAGATGTCTACATCAGATGCCTGGATGATGCCATACCTGTTCAGATATCAATCCCTTTGTAAAAGACTATCAACACATCATATGGACCTGTCACAGATGGACCTGTCTGCCTCATTGACAAGTAACCTAAACTTCATTCAAGTGAACAAAGAATTGCAAGTTATCTGCTATGAAAGTGTCAGGCCTCTGTCACTCCCTCACATTGTCTTTCTTCTCTCTCCCCCATGTAATTCTCTCTCTTTCCTCATCCTTCACCCTCGTTGAAGATTCAAAAGCTTAAATTATTAATTATCTTCCCTGCCATAGATTTGTTCAGCATGACACTTTTATTAAATTACATGTTCCATCAGTCATCCTTTGAAGGGATGTTATTTTAATTTAAGAGGTGCAGGAGATGCTTCTGAACTCACTTTGCTGGGATGTTGTCTTTAAGATGGTGTTCTTTTCTGTTTCTCTCAAATGGTTCTCTCCCTCTCACATCCACATTAGCTCTCTGATAATGTTGTCAATACCTTTCCACTTGATTTGTTCAGTTTCATTTTGGTATTAAGATTTAAAACTCTTCATAGGCATACATGTCTAATGTCTAATATTCATTGTCTAAAGGATACAATTATCTCTCACTTTCTTCAGAGAACTATTTTGTTCGTAGACCTTAAAATGTTTCCTCTATGACCCTCAGTGGTCAAGGACTTATTTTTCCTTTAACAAGACTTGTTTTATCAGAGAACAGAGCTCTGAATCCAGTTTGTATTATATCTGACAGTTTGTGTTTCTTGCCCTACTGTGAGGTTAAATCAACTTTATCCTGCCTAAGGCACTTCACCGATGGTTACTTTCCTAAGATATTCCTCTATCTAATGCTACTGTTGGATGATCTATAATGTAAATATCTGTGACTGAAACCTGGCTAAATGAGGGCAGTATCAGTGTCCTTTCAGAAATAATGCAGTTATATCAATACCCCCTGACTTACTGGGCGAGGGGGAGGACTGCTGACCATAATCAATAATAAATTAAAAGTTTATGCTTTGTCATCAGATGTCTATAATAGCTTCAAACTGCAATTGTTTCTTATGAGCACTGCAAATCCAGTGGCAGTTGCCCTAATATATCGCCTGCCAAAATGTTACCAAAATTTTATGGATGAATTTGTGGACTTTTTCAGGCCAAATGTTCTAAAATATGGCAGGCTATTTTTACTTGGGTATTTTAATATCCATGTGTGCTGTGATTCAGTCCTGCTATGTAAGGACTTCCTAAGCTTGTGCATTCTTTTGATTTTAAACAAGTAGTCACTACTCCCACACATTAATGGATATATTTTGGACTTGGTTGTAAGTTATTTTTTAGGTTTTATCTGTGAATGATACTGTGGTCCATGACACTTTTTTTTTTTTTTGATCACAAAACTGTTCTTTTTAATGTTTCTGTTCCTATCGAAACCTGCACTGTATTGCAAACATCATGCAGATTTTGTAGTATAGATTCTATGGCCCATGCCATTTTTTTTACAGCTTAGGAGGATGCAAGCATGTCAACATCACTTGATTAACCTTTACATTTGTTAAATTCTGAAGAACATTTAACAATATTTAGTAATATCTGTTTAAATGTTATGGACTCGGTTGCTCCTCTGATATCTAGACCCATAAAACCAAACCCTCATCCATGGATAAATAACAGTAACATTCACACTCTTCATCAGATCTGTAGGAGGGCTGAAAGGAAATTATTTTGAAAAGGTTAAGCTTCAGATTTCTTACGAACTCTTAAAAGATTAATTTGCTAATTACCAGAAAGCTGTAAGAGTAGCTAGGCATAAATATTTTTTTAATGTTATTGCCAAAATCCAGCATAAACCTGCTGTTCTCTTTGCTACTATCAATGATGTTCTTAACCCCACTAATCAAACCTTTACAGAGATATCCTCAGACCTGTGTGAAACATTCCTTGGTTACTTTTTTACTAAAATAGCCAACTTATCAAGGACTACTTTGCTTTCGGTCTGCACTTTTATTTAACCTCATATTTGTCTACACTCTCACAAAAGAAAGTACATAATTGTGCCTTTAGGGGTACAATGGCTTGTCACTGGAGCTGTACCCTCAAGGGTACAGTTTTTGTACCCTTGGCATAGGATGTGATTTGTACCGCAACAGACCAGTTTTGTACCTGTGGTGGCAATTTTGTACCTTTATTTAACGGTACAAAAATGGACCCTTCAAAAAGGGTACAAAATTGGCTTCGACAGGCTACAATCCTTGATATGACACACACACACACACACACACACACACACACACACATATATATATATATATATATATATATATATAATTTACACACACACACACACGCTGAATTAAAACCCCTGGGGTTGTTTTAAGAGTAATTAATTCAGTCCTCTTTTCAGTGCAAACAAAAACAAATGTTAATATTCGTGTTAGTTTTTATGTCAACTCTAAAGTTAATATACAAGATTAGACACACAATCAAGAGTCTTCAGACAGATGTATACATTTCAACATTTATTGAACAAATTGGCAAACTGGCAACTTTAAAGCATATACCAGATGTTTAGAGGTTAATTAGCTACATTCATTAAGTGTTGCACAGAAACATAAAATAGTTTATAAAACACAAAATCATCAAATTTATCTAGACATGAACAAATATGACTTGTAGATTTGAGTTGTGTAGCATCCATGAATGATGTTCCCCGTTGTCCCATCAGAGAGCAGGTATGGCTGTGTGGTCTCTTCTCTCCAATCAAGCTGTTCTTGTTAGTGCCTGCTAGTAAAAGACAAAACTAACAGTCAAGGTCAGCTCTCCAACTGATTGTATTTATATTAAATGTGTTTTTCATATACCACCCACCTGGCAATATTTTGAGGCAGACAATAGGTAGTGACAGAAATATCCAAATGTACCTGTTGGAAGATTTTTTTCAGCTTGATAGGATGACATTTTTCCATGTCCCTTGCAGCCTTGTGATGATGTGGGAATCAAATGAAGACCAATTGATGCAATATCGCTGTCCATTCTAGATAACAGATATGACAAAATCAGCAAAAAATAAAATAAATGCATGAACACAGACTACAGTTACAGCAAAATACTAGATATTCTTATTCTGAAATATAGTCTAACCGTAGACAATTGGTTTCTTCCTCCTTTACAACTGACTTAGAGGCCAATTGGGTCCTTGAAGGTCTTGGGAGAAGCCAGGAACTTGGCTATTTGAAAAAAAAAAATCTAATAAAAAAAAAAAAAAATAATAATGACAACATCTATCTCAGGAACCATTGTGCTAAGTTGATTGTGTAGTCACACATTGGCTCTGTTCACAACCTGGCATTAGCACACATCTTGGGTGACACATATGGCCATATACTTGTATTACAGGATTCATTAAAAAATGAACATTTCATCAGTTTACTCAGCCTTTTGTTATCTTTTTAAGACAACTGAAGATATTTTAATAGAATATAAGATTTTTGTCCCTCAATTACCACTTAAATACTTCATAAAGAGATCTAATCCATAAAGAGAAGTAATTTATATGCATCGTGTGGTTTAGTCCAAATTTTCTGTTTATGTTCCCTGATCAATGTTAAAAAAAATAAGTAATTCTGTTCATTGTTAGGTGATCAAGTCTTCTTCAGAAAATTTGGTCTAAACCGCTCGATTCATTTGGATTAGTTTTATGATCTCTTTATGAACTTCTTTATGAAGTATTAAAGTGGTAGTTGTGTAGACTGTTGATGGAAGGAAATTATCTCATTCAAAAT
Organism: Carassius gibelio; assembly: GCF_023724105.1. NCBI lineage: Eukaryota > Metazoa > Chordata > Actinopteri > Cypriniformes > Cyprinidae > Carassius > Carassius gibelio. Next base: position 14,627,245 of record NC_068377.1, read on the forward strand.
GTCTTCATTTGTGTTTTGAAAATGAATGCAGGTTTGGAATCACAGAGAGTGAGAAATTATGACAATTCTTTTCCATTTTTGGGTCAACTTACCATTCATCTTTTTGCAGTTTGATAAATAAGTAATTAGTAAATTCCAGGTGTGAACAAACTAAAATTGTGTGCCTGGCCAGGTAAACTATAATTTTTCATATTCATTTGTGCATTTAAAATTTCTACTGCAAACAGAATAACATATAAATGAGATTCAAAATTCTGGCATCATCTTCAGCATTCTGCTCTGTTCTTGGAGGGCTTTGACTCACAGGAGCTTCCTTCACTTGACACTGCAGAAGTCTGGGCCAATTCTCTTGAAAATGGATTAAAAAAAAAAACACTTATTTCAGTAATATAAGTAAATGTGGTGAAACAATTGTGATTACCCCTAATTATGAGTATGATGAGAACTGTCTATAAAACGGGTGTCAAATCATAAACTTTTTTTTTTCTTTTTTTTTCTTTTTTCTTTTTTATATAGCCTTCATTCTAGGGTCAATTAAATGAAACATTGTGCAATATTCACTTGGAGGCCTGAAACCATTTAAGTATTTATTGAATCTGAATACATTTGTATTTTTACAACTTTTATTCAAGTGTTACATTTGTACATAATTTTAATGAGTAACATGCGTAATAAGACATCTTAAAATGAACAGTGTACTACATTACTTGTTAAGAATTTATTTGACTATTTATTATTTATAATGTGAAAAGAAACTATAGATAGATTCAGACATATTTCTCAATTAACCCGTGACCACGTTATCTGGAAGCATTTGGGACATTATTTAACCCAAAATAGGATGCCATATGACTTGATAAAGTACATGCACGCTCTGCCAATGGGCGCTGAAGGAAACTGAAAGACTGACAGATTAACAGTTTCACCCTTAACTCACTTTCATATGCAGCCCAGCATGTCATCTGTAGGAGAACATAAAATCTGTGGTGATGGTTTTGCAATCCATCCCATCAGTTTTTAAACCGTACTCACAAATTCTTAAACTGTTCCCTCGGTTTAACAAATCGTGCCGGTTTATGAACTGACAGGATGGATTGCAAACCGTCACCACGGATTGTATGTTTTTCTCCTACAGGTGATGTTCCGGGCTGCGCGTACTTTAACGATACTTGCATAAACGTAACGTTAATTGTCTTAAGAAATACTTGATGATAGCGCGTTTGTGTCTTGACGAGGATATGAAATTACAGACATGATATGCAGCGCTGAGAACAAGCAACACAAGACAGTAGCGAATATAAGTTTTTAAACGTGCTCTAGTCTCAGAGTTTTGCATTAGATAACGTCCATCAAACGACTGGTAAATGTCCCGCGTTATAGCAGCTCTGTCTGTAGAAAGACTGCACATCTGGAGCGGCGAGACAGACACTTCAACATGGTGTTATGAGTCACAAACAAATAATTTGTTATTAGCGTGTAATGAAATGCCGCACTCAATGCTTTCAAAAACAAATACATTTACCATCTGATGAATTCTTTCATTCGAGTAAAAAACCTACCGAATGTAAAGTTAGCTGCTTCAGTCATCGGCGCCAGACTCCAGTAAACCCAGGCCTCGGCAGGAACAGAGGCGAGAGGATGTGTCGACGAACAAAAATTAAAGAATCTTTAAGCATAAATGACTTGCACTGTAAGCACATTCCAAAAAGTTATTTTATACGTAACGTTAATTAACTTAACTTTTTTTTTTTTTTTTTTTTTTTTTTTTATATAATTCCGCACTTTTAGTGTAAAAGTGAAATTACACCATACAACAACACTGAACATGACTACTATTTAACACTGTAGATTTTTTAATAAACTCTTTGGGAATTAATGACTTTTAACACTGCAAATATTACACTTCTGATTTTACTGAAAGCCCTGTAATAACCATGCAGTGTAGTATTTGCAGTGTTAAAGAGGTCCAATAATAAGCCCTATGGGGTACATTAGTGTAGATTGTACCTTGGGGGACAGAAATGGACCCCTACTGTACCCCTGTTTCTGACAGTGTAGCTACCTGGACTGAGTTTGAGCCTATTACCCTTTCCGGTAACACTTTAGAATAAGGTTCCATTAGTTAATGTTAGTTAATGTATTAATTAACATGAACAAACAATGAATAATACATTTATTACTGTATTTATTCATATTCGTTAATGTTAGTTAATGAAAATACAGTTATTCATTGTTAGTTCATGGTAATTCACAGTGAATTAACTAATGTTAACAAGCACAACTTTTGATTTAAATAATGCATTAGTAAATGTTGAAATTAACATGAACTAAGATTAATAAATGCTGTAGAAGGATTGTTCTTGCTTAGTTCATGTTAACGAAAGTAGTTAACTAACATTAACTAATGGAACCTTATTCTAAAGTGTTACCCCCTTTCCTCATGCTACAAAACCAAGGATCACTTAAAACCTTCTGCGTCCAAGCATAACAATTTTTTTAAACAGATTGTAAAGAAGCTTGGACCTAGTTTGTTGTATTTTATCAATAAATGCCTTAGCACTGGAACTGTACCAGATCAGTTAAAACATGCAACAGTCAGACCTAAACTAAAAAAAGTGAATTTAGAGCCAGCTTTACTGTATAATTTTAGACTTATCTCAAATTTGCATTTTATAGCAATTTATTATTATTATTATTATTATTTTAAATGTGGTCTCTACACAATTATATGACTCTATGAGCAGTAATTCTATTCTTAATACATTTCAGTCTGGCTTTAGATCCCAGCACAGCACTGAAAAAGCCCTTCTTAAAGTATTAAATGACATCTATCTCATACTTCTCGATCTATCAGCAGTGTTTGATACTATTAATTACTCTCTTCGTATTTCTCATTTAGAACACTGTATTGGTCTGCAGGGAAACATTCTTAAATTTTGATAACTTATTTGACTAACCATTCTTTTTCAGTTAACATTGATAATTTTGCTTCTTACTTGGCGCATCTTGCTTGTGGAGATCCGCAGGGATCCATTTTAGATCCATTTTAGAACTTTATTATGTTTATATATGATACCTTTATGCAATATACTTATGAAAAATGGGATAGAGTTTCATTGCTACACTGACGACACACAAATATACATGCCAATTAAAAAATGAAATGCAAAGGGTTTAGAAACCTTGACATCCTGTCTTCAAGACCTCATGAAGTGGATGTCCTCAAATTGTCTCCATCTTAATGAGTCTAAGAAAGGAATCATTCTATCTGGGTCAGAATCTGCTACTGTAGTCCTTAAAACATAATTTAAAAAGTTTAAACCAAATATGAGATTGTATGTTACAAATCTGGGCATCCAAATTGACAATGAACTTAAAATGGATGAACAAATTAGTTCTGCGGTTCGGTCTTGCTTCTTCTATTTACGTCAAATTGCAAAAATTAAGGCGTTCTTACATTTTTCAGATACTCCGAAAATTATTAACGCACTGATATTTTCCCGCCTAGACCACTGCAACTGAATTTACTGCAATATTAATAAGGCATCTGTAGATCGGCTGAAACTAGTCCAGAATGCTGCTGCTAGACTCCTGATCTGGACACGAAGATATGAACATATCACTCCTATCCTTGTTCCAATTCGTCGAATTGGCTACCTGTAAAATACAGAATAGAGTTAAAAATGCTGGTCATGGAATTTAAGTCTATTCATAACTGTGCTTCACCTTATCTTGCAGACGCTAAAGTACACTCACTTAAAGGATTATTAGGAACACCTGTTCAATATCTCATTAATGAAATTATCTAATCAACCAATCACATGGCAGTTGCTTCAATGCATTTAGGGGTGTGGTCTTGGTCAAGACAATCTCAGGAACTCCAAACTGAATGTCAGAATGGGAAAGAAATGTGATTTAAGCAATTTTAAGCGTGGCATGGTTGTTGGTGCCAGACGGGCCGGTCTGAGTATTTCACAATCTGCTCAGTTACTGGGATTTCCACGCACAACCATTTCTAGGGTTTAAAAAAAAATGGTGTGAAAAGGGAAAAACATCCAGAATGCAGCAGTCCTGTGGGAGAAAATGCCTTGTTGATGCTAGAGGTCAGAGGAGAATGGGCCGACTGATTCAAGCTGATAGAAGAGCAACTTTGACTGAAATAACCACTCGTTAAAACCGAGGTATGCAACAAAGCATTTGTGAAGCCACAACATGCACAACCTTGAGGCAGATGGGCTACAACAGCAGAAGACCCCACCGGGTACCACTCATATCCACTAAAAATAGGAAAAAGAGGCCACAATTTGCATGAGCTCACCAAAATTGGACAGTTGAAGACTGGAAAAATGTTGCCTGGTCTGATGAGTCTTGATTTCTGTTGAGACGTTCAGATGGTAGAGTCAGAATTTTGTGTAAACAGAATGAGAACATGGATTCATCATGCCTTGTTACTACTGTGCAGGCTGGTGGTGGTGGTGTTATGGTGTGGGGGGTGTTTTCTTGGCACACTTTAGGCCCCTTAGTGCCAAATGGGCATCGTTTAAGTGCCATGGCCTACCTGAGCATTGTTTCTGACCATGTCCATCCCTTTATGACCACCATGTAGCCATCCTCTGATGGCTACTTCCAGCAGGATAATGCACCATGTCCTAAAGCTCGAATCATTTCAAATTGGTTTCTGAACATGACAATGAGTTCACTGTACTAAAATGGCCCCCACAGTTACCAGATTTCAACCCAATAGAGCATCTTTGGGATGTGGTGGAACGGGAGTTTCGTGCCCAGGATGTGCATCCCACAAACCTCCATCAACTGCAAGATGCTTTCCTATCAATATGGACCAACATTTCTAGAAAATGCTTTCAGCACCTTGTTGAATAAATGCCATGTAGAATTAAGGGGTCAAACAAAGTATTAGTGTGGTGTTTCTAATAATCCTTTAGGTGAATGTATGTTTATAATTGTAAATCATGTACTTTATGAATATACAGTAGGATATGAAAGAGATTAATAAAAATGTATAGAGCTTTATAGTCTTGCAAAAATGGTGTCCACTGTTAGGTGAGGCCATTTTTGAAGCGCCACAGTATAGATAGTTTAAAATGGCCCCTCCCTTCCTGTTTTGTGTACCAAAGAGAAAATAACTACTTATGGGATTGAAAAAAGTCTCTCTTGCTCTTCCATCCCTTCATTTACTCACTAAAATTATGCTCAGTGAACCGTCATGAGGCAGCTTGACCCCACTTTTTAATAGGCTCCCATTAGTGCCATTCACACTTGTCTCAGCATATTATAATAAACCAATAATGTATGTTGTGCAAATGGCTCACTTAGTATTTGTTAAGCGAGGCAGACATTGCCTCCAACTTAAGCCATGGTGGTGGGATGCAGAATGATCTTTAAGATGACAGTGCTCATATGGGCTATTGTCTTATAGTGGCCAGTAATTAGTAGCATTGGTAAAGAGCTCTGTCTGAGGCTGATGGGTAAGTGATGTCTGATAATTGTCTGGATATGCACAAACACACACACACAATTAGTTATCCCTTGGTATTCAGATGGAGACATTATCTGATAGGAGACAAGAAAGAACACAGGATTAGAATTATCTCAACACAACTGATAGGAAATCAGTGTTTGTATTTGTGTTTCTGTCTTTGTGTGTGTGTGTGTGTGTGTGTGTGTGTGTGTGGTATATATGGTTTATGAGGACACAAATGTGCAGAATGGCATGATTACTACAACATAAACATGGTTTATGTGTTTCCATAAAACAAAAGGCTTAAAACCATACAAAACTGTGTTATGAAATTGCCATTAGTTTTCTGTAAGTGTTAGGTAGGTGGTGTAGGGCGATAGAAAATACAGTTTGTACAGTTTGAGAGTCCTTGTAAATCACAAATGCAAGTATGTGTGTGTGTGTGTGTGTGTATGTGTGTGTGTATTCATGTGCTCAGGTTTGACAATAAAGAAAAATAAATGTATATTGGTAGAAAGTCACAAGGGTCAATTAATTAAACAGTTAAACTCTTAGTATGTCAGTGAATATCAGCATCTCATTTGAATGCTTGGCCAAAGAGATGTGTCTTTAATCTAGATTTAAACAGAGAGAGTGTCTCTGAACACCAAACATTATCAGCAAGGTTATTCCAGAGTTTGGGAGCCAATTGCGAAAAAGCTTTACCTTCTTTGGTGGACTTTGCCATCCTAATTGTGGGAAGTCGTGGCCTAATGGTTAGTTGAAAAAAATATTAAAATATTAATGTGCATCTACACACAGACACACACTCACTTACACAAAGTTGTATGATAATGTCTCTAGGTTCTCATTATATAAGACTAGGAGAGAATCAGCCCTCTCATTGCAAGACTAAATGCCTCACAGGCAAAAGAGCAATGTTTCAAAATCCTGTAGCATCGAGTGCTTGCCTTGAGAGAACAAAATAAATCAAAACAAACACAAGACTTGCATTTCATGCTAGAATGCAGATGGCACTGCTTCTCTAAACTTAAACTGGGCAGTTTTTCTTCTCTGTATTGTTTTGTTTGCCTCTACCCAAGTCTGTTGTGTCTAGTTCCATCTCTCCATTTCAGTTGGTCTGCAGTGTGTGTGCATTCATTACAAGGCTGTGAATGCCTAACCAGCCATCTGAAAAGAAAGAGAGGTGTGTGGGGGTGGTGGAGTCATCTAAGGGCATCATTGGAGGCACTGTTTTACATTGGTTGAGGTGTGATTACTCCCATGGCCATCTTATCCAGGTTAAACAGGCAGCGTTCCTGGCCAGTGGAGATGTGCTTGGAAGGCCCTAGTGGGGCTTTACTGTAGAGCGGTGGAAAAAAACAAACAAACAAACAAAAAAAAAACTTTATTTGCAGTAGTTTGTACCTCAAGGAGCCACCAGCAATCCTGAGAGAAAAGTCTGAAAGCCATTATTATGCCCAAAGTCATGGGAATACAACTGGGAGTCATAAAGAAGGAAAGATACATGTGAGAGTTTAAAAGAAATGGAGACAAAGAATATACCATATGAGTGTGTTTTAATGTAAAAAAATAAATAAAATTAAATTAAAAAAATTAAATAAAGTAAAAAAAATATATACATTTTAAATAAAAAAAAATTAAATGCATGTTTAAAACTGTCTATATGGCATATTTTCAATTCATGCATGTGAATTTGAATTGATTTGGCCTCATCCCACATGATATTGAAGATCAATTTGAATTGGAATGACAAAATTGTAATAGACTGCAAAAGCTGGGTTCTGGAAGTAAACATCCCATTCATCTTTTCCATATTCGAAATCCATTGTTAATGATCATTTATAAACCACTAAAGAAGTCCTAAGAAGACATATGTGGTTGTTAATGAAAGATATAAGCTTTTATTGAAGTCTTCAGCCTGCATTGTTTGCATTATTTGAGTAATAATAATAAAGGAAAAACATATATATATATAATAATCTTTACCAACCAGAGAATCTGAATTTGTGTACATTTAAATTATTCAGCCTTACTTTGAAATTCAAATTGCAATTATACACTTGTTCTTAATATCATTAGAAACTGAAAGTATCTGAACTTCTAATATAATTTAGCAAGCATAATATTTTCCCCAAATATTACACATTTAAACAACTGTGGCAAATAAAAAGTGGAGAGATAGTTGATGTTTTGTGGGGCAGAGGTTGAAAAACACACAACCCAATGTCAGGCAGGCAGATCAAGCTTATAATGAGCACCCAAAAAATTGCTCTAATCAGCAGTAATGATTAGACTATATAAATGGTATTAGATGACAATAAACCTGTTCTTCAGAAGACAGAGGGCCATCTGCAATCTAATCAGCATGGATCATTGATTGAGCAACAGTAGCAAGTGTCAGCAGACCAGATCTCTGCTGTTTACTGGACTTGAATGACCTTACCTGTACCACATTAAAAAAAAAAAAAAAAAGAAGCTCAACAGTGCCTCCATTTTCCATGAAAAATGTCTCAGTGGTCTCACTGTTTCTGTAAGCTGTTACTAAACCACAATATAGAAGTGCATTTGGGGATGTCAGCAGATTATGGAGCTTCCCTCGAGTCACTATGAGGAAATGTGATAATTAGAGGGTACAATTTAAGGTCCTGTGAATACGGATAGCAAGCTTGACAATTCATGGTAAAGGATTGTACAAATAAGGGGACAGCGAGTGAAGTATGTAAAGTGGGGGTGTAAGATTACTAAAGATTCATGGTTATAAAAAAGCAGTCTTCTTACTGGGCTGCTCTATAGACAAGCACGAAAAGGTCTAATGTTATGAATTGTGTCAGTGGTGTTGTACTGTATATACCAATTATAGACAAAGATCATTGAATAGCTATGAAAGATAATTTTGTGTTGTAAAATCATCTGTTTTAATTTCTATGAAGCAGGTATGTAAGCATATGAAGGAGTAATTTAGCTTCAGCATTATCTCATTTAGGCAATCACAACTTCATAAAAAATAAAACCCTTAGCTGAGCACTTCATCACAGAGTCACATCCCCTGTGCCCAAATAGCTCTTCTGCTCATTTGTTTAAATCAATCTAAGATTAATCAAAATTATGAAAATTATATCTGCAGCCTACAAAATTCAATTAAGATTGTAATACAACCATGGTGACGTGAGAAATTAATTTGACAAAAGTAGAAAATTAAATGATCTAAACAGCTCACATTAAAAACGTTTTATCTATCTATCTATCTATCTATCTATCTATCTATCTATCTATCTATCTATCTATCTATCTATCTATCTATCTATCTAGTATTTGATTGTACTGTTGTTCACCATTTTAAAACAGCAAATGTATGGTGAAAATTGAGAAAAGCACATTACCTTTTGCTTAAAGAGAGTTTACACAGCTCATCAAACACACTTAAAAGCAATTTAAAGGAATCACAATACTCTCTGGAAAAAGCAGGCAGACTCATTAAAGGGTCTAATTGCAAATTAAGTATTCATCACAAATGAGAAAAAGCTATTGAGGGTGTGTGTGTGGAAGGTAAGGAAAGGACAGAGAGGAACATGGACAGTACTGGTGCTCTGTTGACGTCATGACGTCACTAGGGTTGTATCCTGGGGCAACCATGTTCAATGAACTCTCCCTTGTGAGGAAGGCATTGAGACGAAATGGTTTCTGGTGGCGAATTCGGTATGTTTTCCCAGAGGAGGAATAAAGAGGAGAGATAAAGATGAGAGTAAAGTTTTTGGTAATGTTTTCAAGAGAGCGAGAAAGGAAATGTTTGTTGTTCCTTTCACTTCTTGGTAATAACCAAATCAGAGCTTTTTAGAAATAATTTTTTACAGCTGTTTGAGTAGCACACATAACCTGCTGTTGACAGTTTAAACATGCACGTTTAAAATTTTATTAAAAAATTAGGCATAATGTTTCCTTGTTAATCAGAGGTGTAGCAGCAGACCAGAGGTGAAAGAACTAGAGATCAAGAGCAGAATTTGTAATTTGGCTTTGTGTCAGGCATGCTGACATCTGGTACATGCCCTTCCATGGCAGTCAAAGACTGAAGATTATGTGCTAACAAGAGGAATGCAGTGCCTCATCAACATATTCATCTAATGAAGAATGCAATGTATTTTACCTGAACACATTCTGAGGTGATCATTCTCTCTTTTGCAGTCAATAACTTTGAACTTTGCCAATAGTATGTCCACCCTCATGCCTCCTGTCCTTTTTATCTTTTAGTTTACCCATATAATTTTGAAGTGAACATGGCTACATGTCTAAATTAAGATATGTAATGTACATCTATATATAATAGATATAAAATATGTTTCAATAAGTTTCAGTTGTAAGTTTCAAATGTAAGCTGTTACATTTATTTTTTCTCTTTCTTTAGAGAACAGTAGCTGGGTCACCTTTAAAAAAGGGGAGGGAAGGGATGGGGTAGGGTGTAGGGGCAATAGGACAGTGTAAAATTGCTGATGCTGACGATTCCCACATTACCCGGCAGTGAGAAAAGGGGATGTCCATTAGCTGCAGAAATAGTCCTCACTTGTGTGTATTTATTTTGGCACAGGAGCCTGTTGGATAGGAGTTGATGGGCAGATGGATATATTTTTTTCACCTTTTGCTACTGTTAGCAGAAAAAAATAAAAATAAAATAAAACATCATCCATTATTATTACTTTTCAGCAGAAAATCTAATTTTTTTCAAGCTACTTTGAGCTAAAAACAGTTTACATAATTCAAGATGTGTTAAGATAATTATTTACTGTGTGTTTAGACAAGGTTTTTTTTTTTTTTTTTTTTGCAACACCACTACTCATGCTTGTGGCTGTTAAATAAAGACAGTAATGATGGAACAGGGACATTAAGCCATGGTGTAATGCTACTGTAGGAGCTGAGAAAGGCAAGATGAGACAAATTCATGTCCATGGAAAGATGTGCACTGAAACGGCTCGACTGTATCTCAGCAGTGAAGTGTGGGCGATCAGGGGATGCCAGGCGGCCCAGTTTGTTCTTTGTCCAATTCTGTAAGAAATGAGAAACAGACAAACATATTAAAGTTTGTCTCAAGCAGTTATTCAGCAAACTGAGATGTCTGTGCGGATCCCTGCTTTTGCTGATGAGCTTGGACCTGGAACAGCAGTGCTCCAATTTTTACAGCTCTATCTGTGAGCTACATGCTGGTTCACAATGCCACTTTAATGTGATTTAAAAAGTTGTGAATTATTCGCCTCAGCTGTAAATTAAGTTTCATTAGAGTTAGGAAACTACTTATTTTATGATGAGATCAATTGTGTGTGTGTGTGTGTGTGTGTGTGTGTGTGTGTGTGTGTGTGTGCGTGTGAGTCCGCCCGAGTCCAGAAAGTAAATAAATTAAAAAAGATTATAAATTGGTATTGTACATTTTTACATTCTATTAATATTTTAACCTTTCAACCCATTAAATCAATGGCAATGTAAAAATGTAATAAAAAAATACAATGTTACATCTCATTGCCATTGAACATTTTTATTTTAGGTCAACAGAACTAGTTTCCTATCGAAAAAGTTTTCAAAGGTTTTATTGTATTACAAGTGCATGAAAATACAAATGAACCTGTTTTATTATTGTATCACACTATATTGTCCTCCAGTTAAAGCTGACATTTCAATTACAGTATTGTTCAAAATAATAGTAGTACAATGTGACTAACCAGAATAATCAAGGTTTTTCGTATATTTGTTTATTGCTACGTGGCAAACAAGTTACCAGTAGGTTCAGTAGATTCTCAGAAAACAAATGAGACCCAGCATTCATGATACGCACGCTCTTAAGGCTGTGCAATTGGGCAATTAGTTGAATTAGTTGAAAGGGGTGTGTTCAAAAAAATAGCAGTGTGGCATTCAATCACTGAGGTCATCAATTTTGTGAAGAAACAGGTGTGAATCAGGTGGCCCCTATTTAAGGATGAAGCCAACACTTGTTGAACATGCATTTGAAAGCTGAGGAAAATGGGTCGTTCAAGACATTGTTCAGAAGAACAGCGTACTTTGATTAAAAAGTTGATTAGAGAGGGGAAAACCTATAAAGAGGTGCAAAAAATGATAGGCTGTTCAGCTAAAATGATCTCCAATGCCTTAAAATGGAGAGCAAAACCAGAGAGACGTGGAAGAAAACGGAAGACAACCATCAAAATGGATAGAAGAATAACCAGAATGGCAAAGGTTCAGCCAATGATCACCTCCAGGATGATCAAAGACAGTCTGGAGTTACCTGTAAGTACTGTGACAGTTAGAAGACGTCTGTGTGAAGCTAATCTATTTTCAAGAATCCCCCGCAAAGTCCCTCTGTTAAAAAAAAGGCATGTGCAGAAGAGGTTACTATTTGCCAAAGAACACATCAACTGGCCTAAAGAGAAATGGAGGAACATTTTGTGGACTGATGAGAGTAAAATTGTTCTTTTTGGGTCCAAGGGCCACAGGCAGTTTGTGAGACGACCCCCAAACTCTGAATTCAAGCCACAGTACACAGTGAGGACAGTGAAGCATGGAGGTGCAAGCATCATGATATGGGCATGTTTCTCCTACTATGGTGTTGGGCCTATTTATCGCATACCAGGGATCATGGATCAGTTTGCATATGTTAAAATACTTGAAGAGGTCATGTTGCCCTATGCTGAAGAGGACATGCCCTTGAAATGGTTGTTTCAACAAGACAATGACCCAAAACACACTAGTAAACGGGCAAAGTCTTGGTTCCAAACCAACAAAATTAATGTTATGGAGTGGCCAGCCCAATCTCCAGACCTTAATCCAATTGAGAACTTGTGGGGTGATATCAAAAATGCTGTTTCTGAAGCAAAATCAAGAAATGTGAATGAATTGTGGAATGTTGTTAAAGAATCATGGAGTGGAATAACAGCTGAGAGGTGCCACAAGTTGGTTGACTCCATGCCACCCAGATGTCAAGCAGTTTTAAAAAACTGTGGTCATACAACTAAATATTAGTTTAGTGATTCACAGGATTGCTAAATCCCAGAAAAAAAAAAAAAAAATGTTTGTACAAAATAGTTTTGAGTTTGTACAGTCAAAGGTAGACACTGCTATTTTTTTGAACACACCCCTTTCAACTAATTGCCCAATTGCACAGCCTTAAGAGCGTGCATATCATGAATGCTGGGTCTCATTTGTTTTCTGAGAATCTACTGAACCTACTGGTAACTTGTTTGCCACGTAGCAAATAAAAAAATATACGAAAAACCTTGATTATTCTGGTTAGTCACATTGTCCTGCTATTATTTTGAACAATACTGTATTTAATGTCTCTCCCCCACATTTGACAGAGATAAAGTGCAGCCAATTAGGAGATCCTTAATGATGACATTATGAATTTCTTGTTGTCTTGCAGAACTTGCATCATAAATTTGCACTGCTTGTTTGGTCAATTTTGGTCTTGCAAATCCTGCAATTGTCAGGACAGATGAGGACCCAAGAGCGGAATGAGGCTGAAAAATTGTATTTTATTAAAGAGGACGTCTTAACGTCAAAAAACAACAAAACCCCTCTGGCGGGGACAAATCAGTCTTGACTTCACACTGCTCAGTGGGCAGGTCGTGCGCTCAGCCTCCGAGAACGCCAGGAGAGAGGGAGCAACAAATCCAAAGCGGCTGGCAGGAGAATAGTCGGGCAGACAAGGGGTCAAGCGAGGTGCAGACAGGGCTGAGAACGGCGGGCAGTACCAGAGTCAAAAACAGTCCAGGTCGAAAACCAGAAGGGCGGTCCGAAATCCTCTGAGGGCAAAGCACAGGTTACACTAACTGGGCAGACAAACCTACAAGCGAACTGACCAGAACAGGACAGAACCGAAGCCAAACGCCAAAAGGTCACAGAACACACTGACAAGGATGGGTGAAAATCAAGCAGAATAAATAGGGTGAGTAATGAGATAGAGGGAACAGGTGCGTCAGACAAGCCGCAGCCTAGATTGCTGAGCAAGATCAGCTGGCGCTAGAGCGAAGGGAAGAAAAACCAGAAAAATATATAAAAAATCAGTGAGAGAGAAAAAAAGGAAACAAAATGAAAACAAGTGTAGAAAAATTAGTAGAAACGAAAAAAAAATATATAAAAATAAACAAAGTAAGAAAAAGGAAGGAAATCGAATCAGTGATCCAAGAGATCTGCATAAGTGGCCTGGGATTGGATGGGTATATCCCGAACGCGAGCCCACTCTTCATCTATGAAGTTGCCCTCTTCTCCTAAATCAACTACTGCTGAAGCCTTAAACAAAGTGTTTTTAGTAAACAGAGACACAAACAGAAGAGTGCGTGATCTGTGAGCAGGGGAAATGGCAGTACCACTCAGATTAACCCTCTGTGGCGAACGCGCAGCCTTAGCTGGACAGGAGTGAACTCAGTGTCCTTGAGCAGCGCAATACAGGCAGAGACCCTCCAACAGGCGGCGCTGATTCTCCTTGGGCGTGAGGCGCAAGCGATCCACCTGCATAGGCTCACACTCCTCGGTGGTCTGGGATGGAGGGATGAACGTGACAGGCTCGGAGTCTGCTTGAACTCGATGGCGAAGCTCTCTCCTGGCGTCTATGCGGAGGGACAGGCTGATAACATCATCCAATCGTTCTGGAACCTCGCAGGAGAACAGTTCATCCTTGACTGAGTCATTGAGACCCTCTAAAAAGCGAGCGATAAGGGCCTTGGTGTTCCATCCACAGGTAGCGGCCAGGGTACGGAACTGCACAGAGTAATCTGCCACTGAACGCCTGCCCTGTTGAAGGCGCTTTGCCAAAAACAGACTGATCAAAGGTCTTAACCATCTCCTCCTTAAAGGAACTGAAGTCCGAGGAGCACGCGGCCTGTGACTCCCATACCGCAGTCCCCCAATCACGTGCTCTACCAGAAAGCAGGGATATGACATACGCCACCTTGGAGACATCTGATACGTAGGTTCGAGCTTGAAGGGGAAACACCACCTCGCACTGAATAAGGAAGGCTTTGCAACTAGTAGGCTCACCGGAATACACGGTGGGGTTGTTCACTCTCGGCTCAGAGGAGGAAGCAGACGGGAGAGGCCGGGAGGTGGTGAAGGGAATTCCTGTCGAGTGAGACGGTCGAGTCGACCCACTAAATCCGTGATCTGAGCCGACAAGGCATCCACAGAGTGACGGGTGGAAGACAGTTCCATCTCATGATGGCCCAGCATCGCTCCTTGATGCTCCAGAGCCGGCTGCCAAGTTGAGCTCTCCGCTGGGTCCATTATTGGTCAGTGTGTGGTGTCAGGACAGATGAGGATCCAAGAGCGGAATGAGGCTGAAAAATTGTATTTTATTAAAGAGGACGTCTTAACGTCAAAAAACAACAAAACCCCTCTTGCGGGGAAAAATCAGTCTTGACTTCACACTGCTCAGTGGGCAGGTCGTGCGCTCAGCCTCCGAGAACGCCAGGAGAGAGGGAGCAACAAATCCAAAGAGGCAGGCAGGAGAATAGTCGGGCAGACAAGGGGTCAAGCGAGGTGCAGACAGGGCTGAGAACGGCGGGCAGTACCAGAGTCAAAAACAGTCCAGGTCGAAAACCAGAAGGGCGGTCCGAAATCCTCTGAGGGCAAAGCACAGGTTACACTAACTGGGCAGACAAACCAACAAGCGAACTGACCAGAACAGGACAGAACCGAAGCCAAACGCCAAAAGGTCACAGAACACACTGACAAGGATGGGTGAAAATCAAGCAGAATAAATAGGGTGAGTAATGAGATAGAGGGAACAGGTGCGTCAGACAAGCCGCAGCCTAGATTGCTGAGCGAGATCAGCTGGCGCTAGAGCGAAGGGAAGAAAAACCAGAAAAATATATAAAAAATCAGAGAGAGAGAAAAAAGGGAAACAAAACGAAAACAAGTGTAGAAAAATGAGTAGAAACAAAAAAATATTTATAAAAATAAACAAAGTTGCATTGGTTTTCGGATCAACAGTACACTGAACCGAAAACCGTTTCGGTTCAGTGTACATATATATATATATATATATATATATATATATATATATATATATATATATATATATATATATATATATATTTATTAATATTTTTTATTATTATTATTATTATTTTTTGCATGTTTCTAATCTGTATATTGTAGATTATGTATAAGCCAAAGGGGTTTTCAGGGAAGTTGGACAATAATTAAGACTCTAAAGACTCTATGTTTAATAGGAATAAGGTATGATTTATGAAATATCTGTACTGTATTGATAGTTAATGATGACACATTCACAAATTGAGTTTGTAGTAAACAGAACATGAACACGAGTAGAGCAGCTGATGCTACTGAACTGCAGCACGTGCCGGTTACAGTGGTTCTCGTTCTCGAGTCAAGAACCGGTTGCATCGGGTTTTGGATCATCAGTACACTGAACCGAAAACCGTTTCTTTCGGACGCGTCCGATTCGAGAACCGAGGAGCTGATAATACTGCACATGCGTGATTCAGCGTGAAGCCGACTGACTCACAGAGTGTCTGAACCGAACTGATTCTTTTTGTGATTGATTCTGAACTTATTCTGTGCTAATGTTATGAGCGCGGGTAAACCGAGGACTTGAATGAAGGGCAATCTGGCGAAACGTAAGTTCATTTAATAACAAATACATCGCAATGGATTATGTATAGTAAGTGGATCATGGTTTATGCGCTGATGACACCTAATTTATTTACTTTATCTTCAAGACTTAAATCCTCGTATGCACATTATTGTTGTTACTGTATTTGGGTGTGCTGTTGCAAAACTTAATTGTAAACTTTTCATGATTAAGAGGTTTTTAACTGACTGAAGTTATGATTACTGACTTTATATATTTGATAGACTTGACGCCATTATGTCATCAACAATGCTGGTTTTATTGTTACACATGATGCGGACTCAACTGTACTCGGAATATTTTCAGAGTCCAAAATGTTCAAGTCTGTGTCAAGTCCGAGTACAAATTCACCCGAGTGAGTTACAAGTCCGAGTTCATTCAAAATTGGACTCGAGTCCGAGTCCAAGTTCGAGTACCCCAACTCTTACTGCACTTGTTAAAATTACAAATGACTTGCTTCTTGTGTCATACCAAGACTGCATCCCATTGCTAGTTTTACTTGATCTTAGTGCTGTGTTGGACACCATAGATCATGACACTTCTCATATATCGATTACAAAACTATACAGGTATTCAAGAGCAGGCTCTAAAATAGTTTAGATCCTACCTGTCTGATCACAACCACTTTCTTTATTTGAATAGGGAGTCATCTCAATTATCACCAGTGAAATATGGAGTGCCACAAGGATCTGTGCTTGGTCCTCTTCTGTTTTCAATATACATGGTATGCAAACTAACATTATTAGAAAATACGGAATTGGTTTCCACTGTTATGCTGATGATACTTAACTATATATCTCAACGAGGCCAGATGAAACTTCTAAATTATCTAAGCTAACAGTGTGTTAAAAATGTAAAAGATTGGATGACCAATAACTTTCACCTATTCAATTCATTTAAGACAGAGATATTACTTATTGGATCAAAAAAATAAAACAGTACACAGAATCTCGTAGATTACAATTTGCAACTATAGGAATGTACTATTACTTCGCAGTGGATAAGACACATGCCTTTGGTGTGAGAGACCCGGGTTCGAATCCACTGTGAGACACCAATGTGTCCCTGAGCAAGACACTTAACCCCTAGTTGCTCCAGAGTCATGTGACCTCTGACATATATAGCAATTGTAAGTCGCTTTGGATAAAAGCGTCAGCTAAATTAATAAATGTAAATGTATGTCCCATGCTACAAAAACAACATTCTTCCATCTTAGAAATATTGCCAAGCTAAGGAACATGTTTTCTGTTTCTGATGCAGAAAAGCTAGTTCATGCATTCATGACCTCTAGACAGGGCTATTGTAATGCATTGCTAGGTGGTTGTCCTGGAGCTGATTTTACACAATGATTTAAACATTTGTTTTTAATTAATAAAAAATTTACTATTATTTTTAAAGTTTGTTTTTCTTCTGGGGCCTAAAATGGAGGAATTTGGTTCAATCCTGCTAATTAAACGATATTTAGCTGAATGTGTTTTTGTTCTGGCTGGTTTAGGTCTTTCATTGCTAAATAAAGATGACAATACAACCGCCAGTAGGTGGCAGCAAATCCCTGTTTTAATAAATAATTTATTGACTCATTCAAATCAAACGATTTGTTCAAAACGGCTGAAAAAAAGTGAATGAACCTTTGAATTACTGGCTCACAATTCTTTCAAAAACAGATTAATTTAAAAATTGAAACTCTGCATTGCAATACCCTAAAGTAATAATAATAATAATAATAATAATAATAATAATAATAATAATAATAATAATAATAAATAAATATATTAACATATTTACTTGCTGATATTCAGAAAAGTACATTGCTTGAGCAATGAATATAAAAACATAAAAAAAAAAAAAAAACTTTCATTGATTGAATTATAAGGGCATTCTGAGTGCATTCCAGTGGGTTTCATCACACAGTAAATGCTTCTGGACTCTCAAATTGTGTTTTTGTTTACTTTATTTTTTTGTTAACATATTTGTCAGCTCTCCTATCGTCACTCAGTCCCTCAAAGTCACAGATTTAAGCACAATAACATTATGTTAGGGGAATGTCTTTAAATTCTAATCAAGGAAAAATCGTACTGTTTGTTGTCTTCTTTTTAAAGAACTTAAAATGTTGCGCTTGAACAATTTTGCATGAAAAAGACCGAAACTTGCTTCTGCTTAAAACAGCTTGTTACAATACTGAGTTTTGAATGGACAATCACTGTTATTCAGTTTGTGAATTATCATAAGTAGAGAATTTTAACATTTAATTTGCATTTTACATAACACACAACTGTATTGATCTAAAGGGGATGGTTAGGGAGGGTGGTGGTTTGACTAGGGGGATGCTTTTTGTTATTTTTCTTCCAAGGCATCCCCCCCTCAATTCGAGCCCTGCCTATAAGGCCCTTAATGGTTTAGCTCCTGCGTACCTAACTAGTCTTCTACCACGCTACAATCCATCATGCTCCCTATCATGCTTTTAACTATGATTTACACAAGCTCCAGTCTGGATCCAGAACACCTGAGAATACAGTAAATGATGCAAACTCCTTAGATGATGCCAACCCTGAAACAACATACAGAACTACCAAATTTTGCTATAAGTTTGATTGCATCATAATAATTGATGTTAATAGTGTTTGTCATCTGTTTGATTACATCTTTAATTGATTTCTCCATACATTTCTGCCATACATAAACTAACGGTCACCACTGATAAGCTTATACTAAATATTTTTGAATATTCTGTAAAGCAGCGATTTGTATCGTAAAAAGCGGTATACAAATAAAATGGAATATATATTTAATGAGCTGCACTTTACTGCATGCAAAGACTAATTTAATTTATTTAAAAATAATAATAATAAAAAATCACACATCAAAATTTGCAGTGTAGGACTTTTGGTGAGTTTTTAGTTCATGTTTATGCTTATGAGTTATATTTCAGTTATCCCAGCTTTCACAAACAATTAATGATATCAATATAACGATCTGAGTCAGTGCAATTTTTTTTTTTTTTTTAGCTAATTTAAAATTCTAGCAAGTGACTTTCTCTCTTCCAAAACTGTGAGTCTTCATACACTTACAGTATAACTTAACACACTGGAGTCAATTAGAAGCCTTGCGAAACTAAAGACATTCATCTATTCAAGAATACTTATTGCTACACTTGCTTTAGAGTTTTCTTGCCCTCTGTCTGTTTATCCACACACATACACACAAACACACACTGAAATGACTGAATGTTGTGTGGGGAGATGGCCTCGGGCATTCATTTCCCTGAGCCAGCATCCTGCCACTGCAAACCAATTTGTTGCGATTATATTTTTCCAGTGTTGATTTTAAAATTAGTGCTTGATGTTTGATGGGAGAGCACAACATTACAATATGTGTAAATGTTTGTGTGATACAGGCACAGAAGGGCACAAAGCTTCTTTCTTATCAGGAACATCTGGCAGTGTAGCACATTAAAGATTTCTGCACACTCTTAGCAGGCTCCAAGCTCAAGGGTATTTCTCACTTCCGTACCAAAGTAAGACACTGGACAAAGAAAAGACAGTTTAGGAAATGTTAACTTTTCCCATGCAACACCAAATTTGTTTATTTTTTCTTAAGTAGTAACATCGTGAAATTGCTGATAAAAATTGCAACCTCAGGCAGTCAGATTTTCACCGTCAGCATATGAGAGTCAGGAAAAAAAAGAAATAAATGAAACACTTTTATTATCTATAACTGCAAGTTTTGCATAACCACAGGGGACAAACCTAGTTCATAAACAAGAATGTGCCAGCCACACCATTGAAAGTGCTGGTAGCATTTAATTTATTTATTTCATAACCTCCCTTTCCTGTGTATAATTCTGTTATAGTATTTCATTATGGCTTTTTTTAACTATATGGTATGAAGTGTAAAATAACCAGGCATGCCAGAGTCCCCACTGTCATAGGCTCCATTAGAGTTCAGATGGATCTCTCAACCATGTCAAGAGGGCCATTATTATCCAGAAGTGCTTTGCTAGTCATATACCAGGAAAATAAGAACTAGTGCTACGTTCTGTATTAATTAATTTATTTATTTATTTTTATTTTACTGCTGCTGTTATGAAAACAGTAATGTCCTTTGCTTGTCTGGTCTTTATCTTAGTTTTCTGCATCCACAGCGTGTCAACTAGACCAATGGCGAGCGCGATTTCAACAAGTACAACATGTTCCTGAATCAACATCCTTGTTGATCCTGAAACAACATTCCAATCAAACAACCAGAACTGAGATGTACATTTTCAGAAAATATCTTCTTTAGCCTTGCAACCAGTGTTAGGTGATTCAACACCTTTGTTAATCAGCTATCATTTCCGACTGATTTTAGGAATAAATTATGGGTGGGGTTAGGTTTAGGCGTAAGGGTAGGGGTAGGGATAGGGTTAAGTCTATATTTTAAGACAATAATGTTGATCCAGGATCATCAGAAGATGTTGATCCAGGAACATTTCTTACTTGGCAAAATCACGACCACCCTAGGCCAATATTGGCCAAGGACCACCAACTTGAATGACCACCAATGATGTCTGTGAAGTTTGTTCTCAGTATTTGAATTAAGCTAAAACAAATAGTCATTGATTATTTCAATGGCATTAACTTTGTTAACAGTCATTCTAATGATAAGCTTGTTTTACACATCATGTTGGAGCATGTCTCTGCCCTTCTAAGACATTGGGTGAACCATTTATAAATAAATAAATAGGTCAGTTGTGATTTCATCATTAGTACCTTCATATTTTGTTAAAATATTTTTATATGTTGTCAATGGGCTGACCAAACATTGGAAAATGTGTCAGCAGAGGGCCAAGGCGGGGATCTGGAAGGCAGCAGTGAAGCCGGAGCGACAGAAGACTAAGGTGGAGCTAGAGGGAAGTAGGAGCCTGACAGAGCTTGACAAAGGGGACAAAGGGAAGAGGTGAAAGAGACAGAAGAGTGAGGGTGGGAGTGGATTTGTGAGTGACCTAAAGTCGGTAGACATGATTTTGCCAAGTAAGACATGTTCCTGGATCAACATCTTTTGATGATTCAGGATCAACATTATTGTCCAAAAATATAGACTTAAGCCAGCCCCTTCCCAGTTGAGCTGTTGATGGTCAGAGGGGGTGGTCAACAGAGTTTCTCCTGAAGTCCATCACAACCTACGTTGTCTTCTCCAGATTGAGGGACAGGTTGTTATTGCCAGACCATTTAGCCAGCTGCGCCATTTCCTCTCTGTAGTGCATGTCATTGCTGTTGCTGATGAGACCTATCACCGTTGTGTCATCCGGAAACTTGTTGATGTGGTTGGAGCTGAACTTGCAGTTGTGGGTCAGCAGCATGAAGAGCAGTGGGCTGAGCACACAGCCTTGTGAACTAGCTCAGTGTGGTAGTGCACGAGGTGTTGTTGCCCCACCAGGGCGGTGCAGAGGACCACCACAGCCATGTGGTCGAGACAGAAGCCCACCAGGGTGGCGCAGAAGACCACCACAGTGGGATCGAAGGCACAGGGGAGCAAGTCTGGTTAGGTAAGCCTGAAATAGAAAACATGAACATGTTAAGGGGGGCCTCCGTGGCCCTGATGAGATGGTAGATGGTGTCCATGGCCATTACAGGGCAGGCGGTGAGTTCCTGGATGGGCTCCATGGCCATGACAGGATAGGTCGAACGCTCAGGAAGTTCGCCTGAGACGTGACGAGGCTCTGAAGTTCCACAGAGATGTGAAGAGGCTCTGGTAGTTCAGCAGAGAGGTGAAGAGGCTCTGGTAGTTCAGTAGAGACGTTGAGAGGCTCTGGTAGTACAGCAGAGATGTGCAGAGGCTCTGGAAGTTCAGCAGAGACATGGAGAGGCTCTGGTAGTTCAGCAGAGACGTGGAGAGGCTCTGGTAGATCCGTGGGGATTTGACAGGGTTCAGGAAGATCAACTGTGGCTTGACTTTGTTCAGGAAGATCAACAGTGACTTGACTTGATTCAGGAAGATCAACGGTGACTTGACTTGACTCAGGAAGATCAACAGTGATTTGACTTTGCTCATGAAGATCAACGGTGACTTGACTTTGCTCATGAAGATCATTGGTGACTTGCCTTTGCTCATGAAGGTTTTAGGTGACTTGATTTTGCCCATGAAGGACACTGGTGACTTGATCTTGCCCATACAGATCATTGGTGACTTGATTTGACTCCTGAGGTCTAACTGTGGTAGTGCTTGACTCATGAGTGTTAATGGTGACTTGACCTGACTCGACTCTGGAGGGTCAACGGGAACCTAACGCAACTCTGGATGGACGACGGGAACCTGACTCGATTCTGGAGGGACCACGGGAACCTGACTCGACTCTGGAAGGACCACGGGAACCTGACTCGACTCAACGGGGACCTGACTCGACTGAGGACAGTCACCTGTGTCTGCCATCTTGTTCAGTGGCACCATAGACAGTAAAAGAAATGGAGACAGCCACCCAATTGGAACTCAATTGAGACAAGTTAAGCCCATTTTAGCGTCTTTTAGCACTTCCGTTTCTGACGCGCAGACTCAAACTAAGCTTGATGACGTCAGCAATCTGTCTGACAGATGTAAATCTTCTAGTAGCTGTACGTGCAAACTGCCATCATTAATCTTGCAGAGACGGCGAGCTTGAGAGGGGAGTTCTTTGGCGTGAGTGAGCAGGAGTAAGTATTCTGATTAATTATTTTGTATAGTATTTTAAAAATTAATGCCAGTACGCCATATTAAGTTAATTGCCTGCGAGCTTCTCCTCCTGTCTCTATGGTAATGTGACAGAGAGTCGAGTGATTATGTAACAATTGTTAGCCTATTTTTACAAAAACTGTTTCTACGGGGCCATAATGTAACATAGAAGGTAATGGATCCCTTTATACATTGTCATGTTGTAACAGTTCTGAAAAGCTGTTTCATGTCATATGCTGAAATGCTTCTACCCACCTCAAGGGGGATCTAGGGAAGTTTCTGAAGGGAAGGCTATCTTTTTAAGAGAGATGAGTAAAACTGTTTGGTAGAGGTACTGGCATGGCTTTGAGTGTTTGCTCAACTTGTTAATGCATGAGACCCTATTATGAGGAACATTTTTTGGTTCTACAGCTCAGTGTAAGTTATGTATATATTTTGTTATTCTATGTTTGTTTTCTGTGTTCAATTGCGTATTTTGATTGTGGTTTTGCATATTTGTTCAGAGGGATTTCTTTAGGCCTCCTTTGATGAACAAGGACACTGCATCTGGACTATATGATCTATATACTACAACTTTGCTTATTTGGACTGACGTTTGGTTATGGTTTGGGACACTGTATGTTGAACTTTTGTGGATTTCCAATTGAACTGTCGGAATGTGGTGAGATCCTCATTACTTACCTGACTATGTGGGATTTGTGAGAAATGGACTTTATTTATGATTGGACTCAACATGTGGTTGGGCTTAAATGCTTTAACAAGATGTTTATTTTCTTTGAATGTTTTGTTGATATTGGTGCTGTTATGTGTGATTGCTCTGTAATCCTTTAAATATATTTTTCTCTACTCTTGGATGAATGGATCCCCTTCCTTTTATATATGTGACAAAATAAGAGTGTTACATAAAATGGCACCCGAACAGGGACATCCTGTAACAGAGTATGAACAAGGTATGTTGGCTAATTGATAGTTGCAATTGTGAGAGTTTGCAAATTATTTATAATCCTTGTCTATTCCGATTTGTCTGAGTTTAAAATTATGGATGCATCTCAGGCCGAGGCTGGGGTGGGTACGGTCCATTAACATACCTGGAAAAGTGTGCCGAGTGCTTATCTGTGCGACCAATGAGTGATGGTGAGATAATGGCAATACTTCCATCTGTATTGATGCACACCGCTAAAGACTGGTGGATGGTGGAGAAAATCCACATCAACACATGGAATCAATTCAAGGCTGTATTCCTTCGTTCCTTTCTACCCGATGACCATGAGGTGTAAGCTGAGAGGAACATGAGAGAGAGAAAACAAGGGATAGGTGAAAGTATTTGGACATTTGCTTTTCAATTTAGAGCTATGTGTCTGAGACTGAGGCCATCAATGACAGAATGAGAAATACTTCAGGCCACATTAAGGAACTGTAACCCTCGAGTTGCCAGTATTCTGAGAAGCACAGCCACGACCTTTGATGAGTTGGTACGTGTGGGAACTTTAGTGGAACGGGACATGGCAGAAGAAGCGATGAAATGCTGAGCAAGCCAGCATGAACTCAATGCCACATGCAAGCAGAAAAGGAGAGTCAGACAGATCAGGTAAAGGCAGAGGCGGAAGCCATAAGATTGCCCTACTATCAGAAAGTAACATCAAGCTTTTATCCTTTCCTTTAGTATTGCAGAAACATCCGTGTGATGCTGTGATAGACACTGGTAGCTCATATTCGTTGATTCAAGAGTCCTTGTGGAGGAAATGGAAGGATGATGCTGAGTCCTGGAAATCCAGCAGAGGACTGTCGTTTGCTCTTGCCAATGGCCAAGTACAACGAGCCCTTGGAGAAGTCAGTTGGGAATGTACATTGCAAGATAACACATGCCCAGTGCGGCTGTTCATTTTGAGGAATCAAGATCTGTCATTTCCACTTTTTCTTGGTCTTGATTTCCTTGTGTCAGTTGGCTTAAAACTTGACTTCAACAGTTTTTCTTATTCATTTCCTGGACAGGAGACGGCACAATCATTTTCTTGTTATTTACAACCTGCCAGCGTTAACATTCACTGTGCATTATCAACTATACAAGTGGCAGAAAATACAATAACCATCATTAAGGATTTGGTGAGTCAAGCTGATATTTCACGTAGTGAGAAGAGGCAACTGGAAGGTATCTTATTGAACTGGCCCACTGTGTGTACCGATGATCTTGGACAAACTGCCATTATCAAACATCAGATTGTGATTAATGATTCCATCCCGGTACGGAAAAGACCATACCCTGTACCAATCAACAAGCAAAAGTTCATCGATGAGGAGATTGAGTCGATGTTGAACAAGGGCATAATACAGCCGTCCACTTCTGCGTGGGCAGCTCCTATAGTCTTAGTACCGAAGAAAGATGGGAGTGTTCGTTTTTGTATAGAATATCGGTTAGAGTTGGGGTACTCGAACTCGGACTCGGACTCGAGTCCGGACTCGAGTCCAATTTTGAATGAACTCGGACTTGTCATGCACTCGGGTGTATTTGTACTCGGACTTGACACGGACTTGAACATTTTGGACTCGGAAAATATTCCGAGTACAGTCGAGTCCGCGTGTGTAACAATAAAACCAGCATAAAATTGAGATGATAAATTAATGAATGTCTCCCCTTATGTTATTTTACTGCACCACACGGGCAGGCAGCAGTAGCATATCATCTCATGCTTACAGACGAAACACACACATCACTCACTGGATATCAATGTGGATTAGTGATGGAAAGTTTGATTCTTTTCCGCGAACCGGTTCTTTCGGAAGGTTTGATTCAATAAACCGGTTGAAAAAAAAACGGTTCACTGGTTCTTTTACGCTCGACGTAATGGCTGGCATTGGCGATGTCGATCAAACATTCAAATATATAAAGTCACTAATCATAATTTCAGTCAGTTAAAAACCTCATAATCATGAAAAGTTTACAATTAGGTTTTGCAACAACACACCCAAATACAGCAACTGCAATAATGTGCATACGAGGATTTAAGTCTTGAAGATATAAAGTAAATTAGGTGTCATCAGCGCAGAAACCATGATCCATTTACTATACATAATCCATTGCGATGTATTTGTTATTAAATTAACTTACGTTTCGTCGGATTGCCCTTCATTCAAGCCCTCGGATTACCTGCACTCATAACATTAGCACAGAATCAGTTCAGAATCAATCACCAAAAGAATCAGTTCGGTTCAGACGCGCTGTTAGTCAGTCGGTTTCACGCTGAATTACGCATGCGCAGTATCATCAGCTCCTTGGTTCTCGAATTGGACGCCTCTGAAAAAAAACGGTTTTCTGTTGATGATCCGAAAACCGATGCTACCAATTCTTGACTCGAAAACGAGAATCGCTCAAACCGGCACGTGCTGCAGTTCAGTTTCATCAGCTGCTCTATTCGTGTTCATGTTCTGTTTACTACAAACTCAATTTGTGAATCTGTTCTCATTAACTATAAATACAGTACAGATATTTCATAAATAATCCCTTATTCCTCTTAAACATAGTCTTTAGAGTCTTAATTATTGTCCAACTTCCCTGAAAACCCCTTTGGCCCATACATAATCTACAATACTGGTGATCCAAAAACCGATACAACCGAGTACCAAAGAAAGCAGCAGCAACCAACAGATGCTGCACAGCTCAGCATTGCAGGATTTGCAAGACTAGAATTGGCCAAACAAGCAGTGTTACTTTATGATGCAAGTTCTCCCAAGACAACAGGAAATTCATAATGCCATCATTAAGGATCTCCTCATTGGCTGCACTTTACCTCTGTCAAATGTGGGGGAGAGGCATTAAATAATTTAAATGTCAGCTTTAACTCAGAATCAGAATCAGAAAGAGCTTTATTGGCAAGTATGCTTACGCATACAAGGAATTTGTTTTAGTGACATAAGCTTCCAGTACACAGAGACAACAACACACAGACAAAAAAAAAGGAGAGATTTACAAATTAGCAAATAAATAAGTGTATAAACAATTGTGCTATACATGATAATAGAATAGGATTGAGTGAGATGTTCTAGGATGGAGGGTTAACAAATAAATATATTATATTTATAATAAATATAAATATAACTGGAGGACAATATAGTGTGATACAATAATAAAACAGGTTCATTTGTATTTTCATGCACTTGTAAAACAATAAAACCTTTGAAACCTTTTTTGATAGGAAACTAGTTGTTGACATAAAATAAAAATGTTCAATGGCAATGACTAGATGTAACAGTGGTATTTTTTTATTACATTTTTATATTGCCATTGGTTAAATGGGTTGAAAGGTTAAAATATTAATAGAATGTAAAAATTTACAATACCAATTTATAATCTTTTTTAATTTAATTACTTTCTGGACTCGGGCGGACTCGACTCGGACTCGGCCTTTAAGAACTCGGACTTGAGTCCAACTCGGCCCCTTTTGGACTCGGACTCGGACTTGGACTTGATGATGTTTGTGGACTTGGTCTTGACTCGTACTCGACAAAGGTGGACTCGGACCCAACTCTATTATCGGTCCTTGAATGCCAAAACCCCATTAGACGGATTCCCAATGCCTCAAATACAGGACATCTTGGAGTCGATGTATGGAGCTTCAGTATTCAGCTCCTTAGATCTTAGGAGTGGATACTGGCAAGTTATGACGGATGACTGCAGCATCCAAAAGACTGCTTTCATTACCAAAAATAACCAATATGAGTTCATTCGTCTTCCCTTTGGGCTGAAAAATGCGGAAGCTACCTTCCAAAGACTAATGAACAGAATATTGAAGGATTTGCTTGTTAAATGTTGCTTTGTGTATAGTGACGACATTGTGGTGTATTCGAAAGATGTCCAACAACATATCAAAGATCTTAAGGCAGTGTTCTGTGAAATGGAAGCAGGTGGGTTGACACTAAATCTTAAGAAGTTTAACCTCTGTAAAAAAAAATCATTGTCCTTTTTGGGACATGTGATTTCTGAAGAAGGGATCAAAACAGAAAAGACCAAGGTGGAAGCCGTGAAGAACTTTCCCACACCAAGGAACTTAAAGGAAGTTCAGCGCTTCCTCGGCCTTGCTGGATGGTATCACCGGTTCATTTCACGTTTTTCAGAACTCGCTGCTCCATTACATGCTCTCAAGAGGAAGAATATGCCATGGAATTGGACTGATGAGTGCCAGGATGCCTTTGAGAAACTGCAGGATGCTTTGCAAAAGGCCCAGTTCTAGTGCCACCAGATCCTAGCAGACCATTTAAAGTACAGACTGATGCAAGCAACATCGGGTTGGGGGCTGTTCTGACCCAGGAATCAGACCAAGATGAACGTGTCATTGCATATGCATCACGACTACTTCATGGAGCGGAGAAATCATACTCTGTATCAGAGAAGGAATGTCTTGCTGTGGTATGGGCGGTGGAAATGTGGCAGAAGTATCTGGAAGGAAGACAGTTCCAAATTCTCACAGATCATGCAGCACTTGTTTGGGTATTTAACCATCCTCGACCTACTTCGAAACTCATGAGGTGGGCCATCTGACTTCAGGGTCTTGACTTCACCGTGCAATACAGGAAAGGCCAGTGCAATGTTGTTCCTGATTCATTATCTCGTGCCCTACCTGAAGAGGATCTCCCGAGTCCAACTGCAGTATGTCATGCACAGGATGTGGGTAAGGATTTGCCTGTGGACTGGGAAGAATTAGGGAGATCCCAGAATGATGACCAAGCACTGCAGGACTTGTGGGAAAATGCAAAACATCCCCCACAAGATCCAGATCATATGTACTATGTTGTACAGAATCAGTTTTTGTTCCGGTGCATTCCTGACTCGCTGAATGGCAATAGATTGCAAGTAGTTATTCCCACAAATCTTCATCAGAAATTCCTTGAATTCGCCCATGATAATCCACTGAACGGACATTTGGGGCGGATGAAGATGTTACGTTGGTTGCTTAATGTGGTATACTGGCCAGAAATTCGACGGGATGTTTGGAATCACTGCAAGCAATGTCAGGTTTGCCAGCAGTACAAGCCGTGGATATCCAAGCTTTCTGGACAACTACAGTCAACACCCATCAAGGAACCTGGATATATGTTGGGATTGGATCTCATGGGCCCTTTTCCGAAAAGTTCAAAATTGAATGAGTATCTGTTGGTTGTTGTGGATTATTGTAGTAAGTGGGTGGAAGTGTTCCCATTGCGCTCAGTAAAGACTCATGTGATAGCAGACATCCTTGTCAAGGAGATTTTTACTCGCTGGGGAACTCCGACTTACCTCGTGTCTGATCGGGGACCCCAATTCACGTCTCAGCTACTCAATGCCACATGCAAGCAGTGGGGAGTGATTCAAAAACTTACCACAGCATATCACCCGCAAACCAACTTGACAGAGAGAGTGAATCGCACTCTCAAAACCACGATCGCCTCTTATGTCAAATATAGCCATCGGCATTGGGATAGGTGGGTTCATGAGTTTCGCTTTGCCATCAATTCCGCATGGCAAGAAAGTACCACATTTACTCCAGCAGAAGTTGCTATGGGACGCAAACTGAAAGGACCCATGGATCAGTTCCAATATCGTCACGCAGATCCTGACCACTCTGCATACAATGTCATTGAACGCCAGCAATCCCTAATGATCAGGGTAAAAGAAAATGTTGCGAGAGCCCAGGAACGACAAAGGAAGTACTATGTGGCGAGGGGGGCGTGGTTTAGCGGAATCTGCAACGGGAGAAAGACGGGGGGAGCAGAGCCAGGCATAAGTAGGTCAAGTGCAAATAACGAACACGTGTGTTTGATTGCAGTAATTGGCATGGAGAGACCAGATATAAGCCGAGTCACCGCAGAGAGAGAGAGAGAGAGACACGCTGGGACTTCGTACTGCACTGGGAAGCCTCAACAGTGAAATTGAACTTATTGACTGTGTTTGAGCAATATTTTGCTGATTATGCCAAGAGGGCATCGTGATTTGTTTTATTGGTTAAATAAATGAGCGTCCCAGCAACAAGCCGACCCCTGCCTTCTTCCTTCCTATTAAGACTTTGTTGAACCTTGTTACATACTACAACCAGAAAAGACGACAGGAGACTTTTGAAGAGGGAGATCTTGTCTGGGTTCGTACTCATCCGTTGTCTCGAGCAGGAGATGCGTTCATGGCAAAGTTGGCTCCGAAGTGGAAAGGACCTGCAAAGGTAATCAGACAACTGAACAAAGTCAATTATATAGTCGAAGTGTCGACTGACCCTGTGCAAACTGAAACTTATCATGTAGAGAATTTGAAAAAGTTTTATGGTTATGTCTAACCTTTCTCTAAAGGGTGGGGTATGTAACAGTTCTGAAAAGCTGTTTCATGTCATATGCTGAAATGCTTCTCTCCACCTCAAGGGGGATCTAGGGAAGTTTCTGAAGGGAAGGCTATCCTTTTAAGAAAGACGAGTAAAACTGTTTAGTAGAGGTACTGGCATGGCTTTGAGTGTTTGCTCAACTTGGTAATGCATGAGACCCTATTATGAGGAACATTTTTTGGTTCTACAGCTCATTGTAAGTTATGAATATATTTTGTAATTCTATGTTTGTTTTCTGTGTTCAATTGCGTATTTTGATTGTTGTTTTGCATATTTGTTCAGAGGGTTTTCTGTAGGCCTCCTTTGATGAACAAGGACACTGCATCTGGACTATATGATTTATATATTACACCTTTGCTTATTTGGACTGACGTTTGGTTATGGTTTGGGACACTGTATTTTGAACTTTTGTGGATTTCCAATTGAACTGTCGGAATGTGGTGAGATCCTCATTACTTACCTGACTATGTGGGATTTGTGAGAAATTGACTTTATTTATGATTGAACTCAACATGTGGTTGGGCTTAAATGCTCTAACAAGATGTTTATTTTCTTTGAATGTTTTGTTGATATCGGTGCTGTTATGGGTGATTGCTCTGTAATCTTTTAAATATATTATTCTCTACCCCTGGATGAATGGATCACCTTCCTTTTATATATGTGACAAAATTAGAGAGTTACAGTGTATCTTTAGAAATAAATAATGGACAAACGGAGTCTTTAAATGCCACAGATGTAAAGTTATTCGCTGTCAAAGTGACGCCAAAATGAATGGGAGAGCCACTGGGCTGGCGGGCATTTTTTGAAGTGGTGCTGGGCTGGCGGCCATCTTGCGCAGTGGCGCTGGGCTGGCAGCCATCTTGGGCAGTGGCTCTTGCCTGGCGGTCACCTGGTGTGTGGCGCTGGGCTGGCAGCCACCTTGTGCAGTGGTGCTGTGCTAGCGACAACCTTGTGCAGTTGAGCTGGGCTGGCGCTGGGCTGGGGTGTCCCACTGAGACCGATGTTGTAGGTACATGGTGAACCCCTAAAACCCTAGGATCTCCAGCTCCTTCATCTCCCACTCAGGCATAGGGTTATCCAAACAAGCATTAAAAAGGTCTTTAAGTGCCTCATCATTGTATCCCAATCCTACGTTTCGTACCCTACCGCTAGGGTCCAGAATACAGCGGCATAACACCCACCTCACTCCCCTGTTGACGGAGGGTGGTTAAGTTCGAAAGTCTCCCCATCTGCTCCTCTATGGTGGCTGGGGAATGGATACGAAATCCCATACTGCTGGATCTAGGCATGATGGAGTCCTTCTGTCACGAATGCACACGGGAACTGCAAGATACAATTGCAGATATTTAATGGGGTAATCCAAAATCCAAAAACCGGCTTGGGGTCAATAACAAGGAAAGCAGTCCAAAAACAAGAAACATGAAAAAACACAAGGGAACACGAGAAAGCCAGGTGACGGAAAACAAGGACTCCATGAAACAGAAAGAGACAGGCTGGTTTTTATGGACAGCTGAGTGCAATCAACAGGGGTGCAATTAACCTTGATGAATGTGACAAAGGCTTGTGGAAAATATACTGCCTGCAGTGGGGTGACTACGGGGAAGTGAAACCACTAGAGAACACCCAGGGAAACACAGACCAGACACTGTGACAGTGGGACAGGTTGGGCTTGGGTTCTAAATTTGCAGTTGCATTCTGTTTATACTACTATTTCCAGAAGAAAATGTAAATAAACAAATGTCAACAAAGATATACATTTATTATCTCTATCAATTTTGTAAACAAGTTCTGCTGTTTAATGATGAAATCAAATGTTGCATGTCATTCGGAAATCAAGGTGCCAGAGTCTGGAGGAAGACTGGGGAGAAGGAAATGCCAAAATGGCTGTAGTCCAGTGTCAAGTACCCACAGTCAGTGATGGTCTGGGGTGCCATGTCAGCTGCTGGTGTTGGTCCACTGTGTTTTATCAAGGAGATTTCGGAGCACTTCATGCTTCCATCTGCTGAAAAGCTTTATGGAGATGAAGATTTAGTTTTTCAGCATGACTTGGCACCTGCTCACAGTGCCAAAACCACTGGTAAATGGTTTACTGACCATTGTAACAGAAATGAGTCGAACCAGACAAATTAAAGAGTCTATCAAAGCGATGCTTGAAACATGGAGCCGAATTCCTCAGGAAGTCATAAATCAGTTCTAGTGCCACAAGAACCAAGCAAGATGACCAACCAACTTGTTCACACAACAGCTTTCATCATTAACACCACTAGAACAATTATTGACAATTTCAATTCTAAGAAGAGAAATTTGTTGTCAAATGTGTTGTTCGTAACTGAAATGCAACGCTGGACATCACATGGAAACCCATGAGTTAAACACTTCCATTGTCTTCCCCCCACCTAGCAGAACCAGACTGAAATTCCTAAGGGGGGGGGGGGGGGGGGGGCTTTAAACCTCTGTCTTCACAGAACATCCCTTTGTCAGAGAATGGCAAAG
Source organism: Carassius gibelio (assembly GCF_023724105.1). Lineage (NCBI taxonomy): Eukaryota > Metazoa > Chordata > Actinopteri > Cypriniformes > Cyprinidae > Carassius > Carassius gibelio. The sequence continues at coordinate 14,659,868 of NC_068377.1, forward strand.
AAACTGCTTTTGTACAGATATATGGACCAGAATGAACTCAAAAATACTTATAAATGAATCAGTCCATCGCTTCACTCCATATTCATTTATGTGTAACCCACACATTTGACTATCATGTTATAATCACTTATTGTGTCTGTTTTTTTTTAGAACTATGGCATAGCTTAATGATTCGTAATCATGTTTGGTATGTCTGTGATCCAATCTGCTTGCTTTAATTAGTTCAGACAATAATTTATTTGTCCCATGTATCATATTCGTATCATATCCATGTATCATGTCCAAAATTAGACCCTGCCAGAGCAGAAAAATTCGGACCACATGCTTGGTAAGATAAACATATGATTTATGATACCCCCGAGCCAAGACAATATCTGATTGGTCAAGACAACATTTGAGGTGTGGCCAACAGACCAGTTTAAATACTTAGGACACCATAAAATCTTGGCTTTTAGTCTCTAGCTATGCTGCTGTTATTAGCCATGTCAGCTTTTAGTCTCTTGCTATGCTGCTGCTATTAGCCATGTCAGCTTTTAGTTCTAGCCTTGCTGCTGCTATTAGTCATGCCTGCTCGTAGCTTTTAGCTTGTAGCTTTGCTACCTAGCTTTAGCTTTTAGCTTCTAGCCATGCTGTTTAGTCATCACTGTTCTTTGAGCGCGGTCCCGGCGTGCTTCAGCCTGCACGCCTGCTGCTACTTAGCCACAATGAGAAGGAACACAACCTAGTTTCGTCAAACTTTATTTCTTTTCTTTTCCATTTGAGAGTTTAGTGTTCTGAGTTAAGTTTTGTAACGTCGAGCCTCCGACGCCTGACCGTTCAACTTTAACCAGCCACACAACTGCACCTTCGGCCAACGCCCCACCACGGGCCTTCCTAAGACATCACTTCAGAGACTACTGAACTTCCAGCCAATCAGCGACATCGGGATACCCCTTTCAACGGGATTCCTATTTCACAGGAAACCAAGGCAATGTATCCTCAGACATTTGTGCTGGTGTATCTAATATAATTTTAACCTCACTGAGGAACTTAATGCAAGGGCTAATTACGTGATTGATGGTTGTTCATGTCTATGCAATTTAACGTATTGCTGTAAACTTGGGATTCCATATTTCCATTCTCTTAAACTCATCTTTCCCTAACTTTCGACCTTCCTGCAACTAGTGTGAATGTGTGAGTGCATGCGTTTATGTGTTAGATTAGCTTATATGTCTTAGATTTATCTAATAAAGCCTTATTCATATTGAAAAGAGAAGTATCTTGTGTTTTGTGCTTACAAGTTAATGTCTTAAACTGCCGATCTTGTCACTGTGCTAATTGATAGTGTTTTCACTATACTTTGGATATTAATATCCAGCGCAGATTTGATGTTAAACGGCTTGTTCAGTGAATCGCAGGGCGTCTCAGTGATCAGCCGTGAAACAGTGATTCTGTTCAAATTCCCTTTAAATTATTAAATGATTCCCTTTGAGCTAAATTGACCTGTTTCTGTTACACCATGGTATTACTGTGCTCAATTGGCCTCCCAACTCTCCTGACCTGAACCCCATAGAGAATCTGTGGGATATTGTGAAGAGAAAATTGAGAGACGCAAGACCCAACACTCTGGATGAGCTTAAGGCCGCTATTGAAGCATCCTGGGCCTCCATAACACCTTGGCAGTGCCACAGGCTGACTGCCTCCATGCCACGCCACATTGAAACAGTCATTTCTGCAAAAGGATTCCCGACCAAGTATTGAGTGCATAACTGAACATAATTATTTGAAGGTTGACCTTTTTTTGTATTAAAAACACTTTTCTTTTATTGGTCGGATGAAATATGCTAATTTTCTGAGATAGGAATTTTGGGTTTTCATGAGCTGTATGCCAAAATCATCAGTACTAAAACAATAAAAGACCTGACATATTTCAGTTGGTGTACAATGAATCTAAAATATATGAAAGTTAAATTTTTATCATTACATTATGGACAATAATGAACTGCTAATTTTTTGAGAAGGACCTGTAATTTATTTATTTTTTTTAAACCATGATACACTATTAACATCATCATCCGATCCTTCATCTCTGGATGGGAAATAGTCCATATGACATATTTTAGGGCACTGACATCACCGCGATTGAGCAGACTGAAACGAGCAATATCGTTTTAGTGAGTCGTAGGCCTATCTCCAGTGAGCAGCTTCAGACTGTGTTTTTTTTTTAGCTCCGCCATATCACAATATTAATAAATAAATAAAACATTGCATGCCATAGTTTACACAGGACTGGCAGGAAATGTACATTGATACATATTTATTATATGTTACTTGAATTAACTGTTTTTGTGGTGTTAAAAGAAAGCATCTACGCAGCACTCTTAACATGAGAGAAAGACACAATATTTTCTGCTTGCTGCAATAAATCAGTTTTTTTTTCATTAAACAAGTTAATTTTGCCAAGATATGTTCAAAGATGATAGACGATTTTATAGAATAATAACCGAATGAAACCCTAATTTATGCAAAACATTAACATACAATGCATGTCCCAGCGTGACATCCGACACTTGGAAAGTGTAAGTAAATTATTAATAAACTATTTGAATGTACATTAATATTATCTTATATATAGGGTTGCCACCAGTCCCTTAAAATACAGAATCGTCCCGTATTTGAGAATAAAATAGCGCATCCCGTGAATCAATACGGGACGGGGTTTGTCCGAGCGTCAACCTCGCGCTCTCTCTCATGAAGCCAATAAGGAAGTGACTAAAACTGCAATTCATCGACTGGCCGCTTGAGGCTGGCTGCAGAAGAGAGTCAGTCTCATAGACTCCACATGTTAAAATGGCTAACTTTACAGCAGAAAAAAACATGTTTACAGCCTGGTTCAAAAAATTATTTTGGTCTATATTGCTAATTTTTCCCTTCATGACAACTCTGAGGGGGGTGAATTTTTTTATAACTCATCCGTTTAAATTATATTAAGCCTTAAAGTTCTGCATAATTAAGGGCGTGGCCACTTGAGTGACAGGTGGATTGCCGCTGCTTACAATGCCGTCACGCTAGGTGGGCGTGGCTTCAGCAATCAGCTCCCGCCTTTTTGCCCATTAACGATTATCTGGGACAGTTGCGCGGTGACGTGCTGACAAGATTGCGACGGCACGCTCTGCACACTTTAGGCTTCAAAACCGCTATTGAGGAGTCTATGGGTGACGTCACGGACACTACGTCCATATTTTTTTACAGTCTATGGGTTTGTCCCGTATTTTCAAAGTTGTCTTCAATACAGCATCTCATACAAATCATCCCACCGGCATTCTGTGTGAACTGTGAAGACTCGTCCTATTCAGGCGGCAAGGAAGTCGACCGGAAGTTGAAGTCGCCTGCGTGCTGCGATCTTGTAGCAGAACTTCACTTGCGTTAGCATTCCCATTGACTCCCATTCATTTTGGCGTCACTTTGACAGCGAATAACTTTACATCTGAGTCGTTTAAAGACTCCGTTTGTCCATTATTATTTCTAAAGATACACGACAATGTATAAAGGGCTCCATTACCTTCTATGTTACATTATGGCTCCGTAGAAACAGTTTTTGTAAAAAATAGGCTAACGATTGTGTCATAACCATGCAACTCTCTGTCACATTACCGTACAGACAGGAGGAGAAGCTCACAGGCAATTAACTTAATATGGCATACTGGCGTTACATTTTAAAATACTATACAAAATAATTAATCAGAATACTTACTCCTGCTCACTCACGCCAAAGAACTCCCCGCTCAAGCTCGCCGTCTCTACAAGATTAACGGTGGCAGTTTTCACGCACAGCTACTAGAACATTTACATCTGTCAGACAGGTTGCTGACGTCGTCAAGCTTCGTTTGAGTCTGTGCGTCAGAAACGGAAGTGCTAAAAAACGCTAAAAATGGGCTTCAATTGTCTCAGTTGAGTTCCAATGGGGTCGCTGTGTCCATTTATTTTACTGTCTATGGTCCTATTCTGCCCCTGATTCAGTGATACTCGCTGCCATCGTTGGATTGATTGGTTTGTTTCAGGTTCGCGGGCAATCAGAGTCAGAGGAGGGCGGGTCAATTTGTCGGCGAGTGTTCTCTGTTGCGCACGGTGGCTTGTCAGATGTGCGACAGCATCAATCATCTCCTGAGGCAGATAGTGTTTTTTTTAAAGGGGGGGTGAAATGCTATTTCATGCATACTGAGTTTTTTACACTGTTAAAGAGTTGGATTCCCATGCTAAACATGGACAAAGTTTCAAAAATTAAGTTGTACGTTTGAAGGAGTATTTTTGTTCCCAAAATACTCCTTCCGGTTTGTCACAAGTTTCGGAAAGTTTTTTTCGAGTATGGCTCAGTGTGACGTTAGATGGAGCGGAATTTCCTTATATGGGTCCTAGGGCACGTCTGCCGGAAGAGCACGCGCTCCCGTATAGGGAGGCTGAGCACAGACATTTCACTGATCAGAGTGATTCACTGATCAGAGCGAGAGCGTCGCGAAAAGTCACAAAAGGAGTGTGTTTTTGGTTGCCAGGGCAAGACAACCCTGCACAGATTACCAAAAAAAAAACAGCATTAAGGGACCAGTGGATGGAGTTTAGTTTCAGCCTCTGGATCTGATTCTGGATCATAAATAAACGGCTGAATCTGGCTGTAAGCCATGGTTTGTTTTGGATGATGGGTTTTCCCTCACGATAATGTCACAGCTTCCACATGCTCTCAACGCAAAAGCCTATTCGCGCTCGTGATTCTTTAGCTCCGCCCATACGTCACGCCTCCAGCCGGTCATGTTTTTCCGGGAAAAATCGATACAGACTATCTTTCTCTTATGAATGTAATAAAACTAAAGACTCTTTGGATTTATGAAGGATGCAGTACTACTCTATATGTACTCAAGATTAACAGGATATTGAGTGAAAACGAGCATTTCACCCCCCCTTTAATCACCTCAATCATTTTCTGCTTGATTGCATTAGATTTCATATATTGCCTGTTTGTTAAGAAATAATGTTAAAAATGTTAATGAATCATGCTATGGTATGATTTGTTGACAAAACTTTACAATAAGGTTAATTTATTAAACATTAACGTATTAACTAACATGAACTAACAATGAGTAATACATTTGTTACAGTATTAATTAATCTTTGTTAATGTTAGTTAATAGAAATAAAGTTGTTCATTGTTTGTTTGTGTTATTTCACAGTGCATTAACTAATATTATCAAGATTTTAATAAAGTATTATTAAATGTGGAAATTAACATGAACAAAGATGAACAATTGCTGTATAAGTGCAGTTCATTATTAGTTAATGTTAATTAATGTAGATAACTAATGCCATATTCTAATGCCAGAAAGAAAGAAAAACTAATATTTCACGTCAATATCCTCAAGGACTTGACCCCCAGAAAACTAGCAGAAGAACAGTGGATCTTTCCTCAAATAAGATGACAGTGAGCTGGTATTTTTTTTTTTTTTTTTTTTTTTCAGGGAATGCAGTATTTTATAGTTCTATTGCCTTGCACTCAAATAGGCCTTACAATCTTGGAGACGTCTATTGGGTAACTATTGAGTAACTAACCTGCCAACTGTTACTACACTGTAAAACATGATTTGTTTTGAACTTGTAGATCGAGATAGCATCAGTTAAGCAAATTTTACAAACAAATATTATTTTGTCTTTTTATTTCAAAATGTCACGTTTAATTCAATAAGCTACTTGAGGTTTTATTTTCATTTATTGTACATATGTAAATTAATATGGAACTGCCTAAATAGAAATTAAAGTTAAAACTATTTTAATTTAAGTTTAAGTTATTTTACTTGGAACTGTTTGTTTTGTTTACAAGGATTCTTTAAGTAAACATAAAAGTTATGATCCCATATTTCCCATCATCCAATGGGGCATGAATAATTAAACATTTACATTATTTTCTACTCAAAATGACCCATTCATACTCAAACACTATTCACTGATTGTTACCGTCATTGTGTGTGGTGTACCAAGTTCTGACGTCTCAGTGTTCATTTTTCCATTCATTTTATTGAGTGGGCATATTATCTTAAAAGGCTAACAGCCCGTCTACATGCTCAAATGCTTGTTTGCAAGTAAACCACCTGCTTTAATAGCGTAGTGGTTTTCCAGTGTTACCTTGTTTAAAGGTGCTGTAGGGAACTTTTGTAAAAAAAAATATTTTTCACATATTTATTAAACCTGTCATTATGTCCTGACGGTAGAATATGAGACAGATAATCTGTGAAAAAAATCAAGCTCCTCTGGCTCCTCCCAGTGGTCCTATTGCCATTTGCAGAAACTCCATCGCTCCCGGTAAAAAATAACCAATCAGAGCTGCGGTCCGTAACTTTGTTTGTGTTCAAAATGTAGAAAAATGTAGATAATAAGCGAGTACACTATGAATCCATTTTCCAAACCGTGTTTTTGGCTTGTCTTGAATCACTAGGGTGCACCTATAATAAGTGTTTATATTCGGACTATTTTAGATTGCTTCGGGGATACCGCGGTGGAGTAACCCAGTACCTTTGTGATTCTTCATAGACATAAACAGAGAGAAGAAGTTCCGGCTATGATGTTCTTCCACAGGACGCAAGCAGTTCTTTTTATTAACCGCTAGAGCGTCAAAAGTTCCCTACCGCAGCTTTAAGTAAATTGTAAAAACTCACAGATTTTATTTAATTCAATATTTAAGTTTTACTTAAAATATATGAGTGCAAAATTTGCAAAAGAAAGAAAAATTAAGTAAATCTTACATATTTTTTTTTTTTTTTTTTTTTTACACTTTTTTTTTTTTTTATATATATAGTGATCAGCATTACATAATGCAAAATGTACAAACATAGAGTCAACAAAATTGACTGGGAATTTCCAAGTAAACTTAACTTAAACATTTCTAATTAAACCTACTTATAATTATGTTTAGGCTTTTACTTGGCAAATGTTTCTAAATTTACTATCCTTTTCTGAGTGAAAAACCTTTCCAAGCATTTTTTAAAGTAAATCCTACTGCAGATGTTTTACAGCGTATCCTATAACTTACACATTTACCTAAAGTGACTTACAGTGCATTCAGGATATATATATATATATATATATATATATATATATATATATATATATATATATATATATATATATATTTATATTGTTTTTTTTCTTGGGATTGAACCCACAACCTTTTGCACTGGTGACACAATGCTCTTACCACTGAGCCACAAGAGCACATCCACTTTAAAGTGGAGAGCAGAGATTTGATTGTGCAGTAACCTGGAACATTAACCAGGCATAAATAGGGTCATTAATAGTCTTGTTCACATACTGTTAGAGGCCAGTGATTTTAATAGCAATCACGATATATGACTGGACAACTCATGAGTAAGTAACTGGCAAGGACAAAAAATAAATAAATAAATAAATAAAAAAAAAAATAATAAAAAAAAAATGCTGAACTCTAGGAAAAAGGATTGAACTTTCATATATTGTAACTTATGTAAAGTAAATCATTTGAATGCATTTATTTATTTATTTTTACTGAATGGTTCCAGGAAAGCTTTTACCTCTTAATTTTGTTTAATAATGTGGTCTTGTCACATTCTATTACAAACAAGATCAGACAAATCAGTTAAATTATATATTTTTCGTTTTCAAAATGTAGTTTGTATCAGGTTTGTATCTGTGTGTATCTTTGGAAATTACTGTAAATCAACTTGCAAACACCGCCGCTTTCGGGAACGCCAACAAACTCAAATCGGCGTGTTATTGGGAACAGGTGTCTTGTTGAGCATGGCGATCACTGATTGGGCAATTCGGGGAAGATGAGACACATAAATACGGCATCAGAAACACAGGAAGTGTCGGTGATTCCCAGTAGTTATTGTGGGTGCAAAGGAGCGGAGGAGAGAGTTGGAGAGAGAGTTGGAGAGAGAGTGTATGGTGTACTGTGGAGCTTGGGCAAAGAGAGATACACACACAGGGCTGAGTATACGAATATCTTTATTGGAGCATTGTGTCCAGATGCATTGTGTGAGGTGAAGTTAACACACATTGAAGATCTGCTAGGATTGCAGGAAGGAGATCCATATACCTCTTGTGAGTTGTGACCAGTGTGAGCGGCCCCACCGTAATAGGATTGGTGGGTGAGCCGGAACCATCGAAAAAGGAGTCTGGTGCCTTGTCGTGGCTGTGACGTTTCCTCTGGCCGTCTGCTGCATCGGTGCCCCCAACGTCCAGGAACTAATCCCCGGTCCTATGTAGTTTTGACCCTAATTCACTGTGAGTGTGTGGAGTGCAGTGGGCGAGTCCTTTTCTTTGCTGTGTGTACACTTGAAGTCTGCAGTGTCGTGCTGTGTCATGTTGTCAGTAATCACCCTCTAGGCTGGGAGAGAAAACCCTGTGGAGAAGAACGTGCACCGGTGTTGCGAGACGACCGTTTTTTATATACATGCCCACTCGTGGCTTTGGACCCCTACTCCGCCGAGTGGTGACGTGTCAACAATAGCAAGTAAGGAACAGTGTGCATATTGTGGGGGACAACGACTGAGAGAAGTGTTGGCTGCTATACGAACATCCAGCTGTGTAGCCGGATGTATGAATACCTGTTTGTGAAGTGCTTTCAGAGGTTCGCCCCTGTCTAGATCTCTGGTCCGTTGTCTGGAAGAGAGGAGAGGGAAGCATTCGAGTCATTCCTGAGGTACATACCCGGTGGCACAAACCTACCTGAAGTCACCCAGCGTGGTGGCACCAGCTGAGGCCGTGGAAGGCCCAACGTGCAGCAACTTCAATCTGTACTCCTGTCTACTCTTGGTCAAATTCGAGAGGTGGTGTGTCTTTCTCCATATATTCACTGAAGCTAAATAAATTTGTGAAGGAACTGTCTGTCTGTTACCAGTCCTACAGGTCTGAGCTTGAGGCTCTGAGCCGTCGTGGGAAAGCAAAGCTCCAGTTGCCCATGTATACCCCTCTGTACGCCTAAAGCTAAGAGCCAGCGTATTGCCCTTGTGTACTTACTGGTATGCCCAGAGTCAAGCTCTAGTTGCCCTTTTATACTCACCTGTACGTCCAAAGTAAAGACCCAGTTGTCCTTCTGCATACTTACCTGTATGCCCCGAGTGAAATACCAGTGCATCGCCCTTGCATACTCACCTGCAAACTCCATCCGTAGGGTTTACCGGGACAAAAATCGAAGTTAAGGATTGTTTATCTCTCTTGCATACTTACCTATACACCGAAGGCCAAGACCCCAATATATTCACCTGCATACTTACCTGTGGACCTTGTAGGCGTTGCCAACCGCGGACCCAGAATCTCATGACGAATGGCGTCAGGTACGCACCCCACCCAATTCATCAGAATTACTTACCCTCTTTACTCTGCGTGCAGGGACTGGAAGGGCCCCACCGACGGTTCTCCTGCAGGAGAAACACAAAGGCACTACTGAGAAAAACCCTGTTGAGTCACGTGAAGGAAAGGACCCCAATTCACCTACAGGCTTACCTGAGAGTCCCCGTGACAGAGTCAGAAGCGACTCAGACCTATACTCTCTGGCCCCGAGAGTGGATTTTAGATTCCCTTTTCCCTTTTACACCTTTTAAATTTAAATAAAGTTTGTTTTAATTCTACTCACTCTCTCGTGTGTCTGGTCATTGGGGTGTTCTTGGGACCTCCTCGAGGTGGAAACTAGGGAGGGGCGAGACTCTGCTCTGACCTGTGACAAAAGACAGGATCAATATGCTTTTCTCCAGTGAGGAAAAAAGCCTTCTAGTTAAATTAGCTTTGTGGAATTAATGTGCCCTTGATTTTGTTGCTTCAAATCCATTAATAATCTGTTGACGGCTCCAGCCAATAGTAGAACCTCATTGAAAAACACTATTTACATAACCAACTGTCCAGTGCATTATGTGCCCCGCTTGACACACTAACCTTACAGTAAGAAAAAAAGTATAAATACCTTTAGTGATAGACTTGCCTTGTTTATGCTTGACCACTAGTGAAGAGTCAAATGTTTCGGGAATACCCAGCTGACTATGCTTTAGATGCGAAAAGCAGTGAGAAAGAAAGATAGGAAGGATAAGGGAAGCAAAAATGCATTCCACAATTCCGAGAATAGGCGCTGACAAACAAACATATATTTATGTTGCTTTAAGATTATGGGAAAATTTAAAGTCACTACTGTACTTCACTACTAAAAAATTGCAGTAGTGAACTTGCCTGTGAAAAACTGACCAATGGCAATGGAGATTTCATTTTTTTACTGTTTGGTGCAAGTGTTTGGTGCAAGTGGTTGTAGAAGGACAAAATAAAAATGTTGCATTGTTAACTCGTCAAAAAAGTTAGTATATTATTTCTGTTTTGTGCAAAACTGAGATATTTTAAGACGTTTTCACTTGTTAACAGCGCAATAATATTATTCATCATGTCGTTTTTCATGTTGGGAGTTGGATACTTTTTTTTTCTGACTGATTGCCAGAATGCCGCCAAAACGCTGATAACATCGACTGGTGAGTAAGTTAAGGTCACCTATACTAGTCAAAATAAACTTTAGTTAAACCGAGAATGACCTTTATGATCTTTAGGTCCTTTGACCTTCTGATTATCTTATATACACTGACCCCAACCCATAATTAGCAATTTGTGATGAAATGTAGCATACATTACTTTGAAGTAATGTTGCATGAACTATTAAGATGACATGGATGACCAATAATAGGAAAATGTGTCTCATCTTATATGATTCATAGAATAAATTAAATCCGGACACATTTATCCCATCACTGCATAAAAATCTCTGCAGCATATTGTATTCTCCAGCAGTGGTTGAGAGGAGGGATGCCAGTAAGACAATCCATATGCAGTGGAATGTAAAGATAAGGTTTTGGATGTGTAGGGGTGGGAGCTGTCTCTGATAGTTCAGTGATGGAGCGGGCTCCCATTTTACATTTATATTCACACGGGGTGGCTTGTGTCACAGTAAGATTAAGAAAAGAGGAAGAAAAAAAATGAAAAGGAAGACAATGCGTTAATATATGTATGCAATTTTGATGGTGACAATGCCAATATTTGTATGGCATAGGCACACTGAACATTAGCAGTTCCCATGTGTTTTGACATATGTGAATTAAAAAAAAAAAAAAAAACATTGTCAATAGGGATTTTATAACAAATACAAAACATTAACACCTGACTGAGTGACAATGTGTTATTTGCTGTCTCTCCAAAATGTCCCAGGTAGGGTTTTACAGAAATCATCCTTGACAGCTTGTACAAAAACTATGCTTTGAACAACAATATTAGTTGGAAATTAACTCTTCCTTTAGTGAATAAGGGGGAAGAAATACAATGGCGGTTGGCTATTTACATCTCCTTACATTTGCAGATGAGATTTTTTTTTTTTATATATAAAAATAAATAATAGTAGTAATTCATTGGTTAACTGTAATATACCTTGCAGTTACCCACACAGTGAAAATTTTTAATGGTTTAACGTAATTTTACTGTAAAAGACTATCAATTGTATGTTTTATGTAAAAAGTATGAATCACCTTATAATGTAGGATGAAAAACTGTAAAATTATATTTAAACATTTATTGTATTATTAATAGAAATGTACAATATAATATTCTATGTTACATTTGACTATTCTTGTGCCATGTGTGTTCCCCTAATGGTATTTTTTTGCAATCTAAACATCAGCAACAAAAGGAGACAACACAAGTAAGTGACATCTAACAGAGTTTATATACAGGCTTCAGGAGAGGGAAAACTATGAACACCGGTGCGATAATGCAGTAGATAATCTTGAGCAAAGACATAGCTGAACAGTCACTGAAGTTTCTTTGCATGGTGAGACTAAATCAACGTGCTGGGAGGAAGACAGAAAATGAGGGCAGACGACTGGGATGGATATGACGAATAGTAGCCAGCTAAGTTGATGTACGTAATTGAACAACAAGACCAGACACTGAGGTGGTGATGGGAAGGTGGCTATATACTGTGACTAGATTGCTGATGACAGGTGAAGTGCATCAGAATTCTGGTACAGATTGTGTTGAGTGGGTGGAGCTGAAGAATATTGTGTTGCTGGTGATTGTGACACTATATATGTGATGGTTTGATAACCTTAGTGACCTCAGGTGAGTGTCGAAATAGAGTCTGTAAGCCATGTAATGACGAGATCAGACGGAGACTGAAGGTTGAGAGTGGGTATATAAGGGTGAGCAGTGATGAAGGATAGCAGGTGACGGTGATGAGGATGAAGAGATGCAGGTGATGACAATTAATATTCAGGGGATGACGAGCGAGTGGGTGGAGGGAGTGATGATGATGGTGTTGATGGTGGAATCCTGACAGCTGTCTATATATATATATATATATATATATATATATATATATATATATATATATATATATATATATATATACACACACACACACACACACACACACTTTTTATTCAAATAATATATTTAATGCATTCTCATGCTTCTAAATTGTATATGTAAGTTTGATAGATTGACGATAGTAGATAAAAAGATTGATACTACATTAAACCATCTTAATGATGTAGTTGCTAGATTTTTTCCTCTCTGATGAGCAGTTACCAGCCTTGATATCAAAGCCATAAAGTACCTTGTTTCTTTATAGTTTCCAAACACGTGCAAAGCCAATTAGTTAATCGTAAAGACTGGGCAGGTGGTCCAGAATTACAGGATAATAATGTGCCTTGGGCATTCTGGTGCACTGCGTAGCTATAGGGCATGTATTGTGTGCTTAATTGCCTTGTTGAGTTGTGGGCAATAAAAGGATCGCAGGGGAACATAGAGGTATTCCACACATTTGTCATTAGATCGCTTTTAATCTTAAATGCATTTTCAGGGTTTTTTGTATATGGTAGCTGAATAGAAAAAAAAAAAAAAAATAGACAAACTGTCTGCTTGGTTTGACTGCTTGTTTGTATCGCTATGAAAGCTGGCTGTAGAAAATGAAAAAAGTTAATGTCTGTCAGTGCAGTTTATGTAACATTTGTGCCATGTTGCGCTGGGCCTCCCAAACAACAAACAAGTGCAATCGTTTACTTGATTACCTGGACTCACATGATCAAACAGTGAAGTAAACACAATGAATATCATTAAAGTATTTATGGAGAGATAAAATAAAATAACTGTAAAAATAGAAAACTAAAGGAAACATATTTTACTCAAATGAATCTAAATGGATTTATTGCATAGCAACTTTAGGTTATGATAAGATAATAATCCAGGTTTTGAATTTCAAAAATATATTCTCTCAAAATGCAATAAATCCTTTTTTTTTTTTTTTTTTTTTTTTTTTTTACAAAATGCAATAAATCTATTGAATTAATATACAAGTTATTAGTATTATTATTATTATTATTATTATTATTATTATTATTATTATTATTATATATATTTTTTTCATATTGAAACTGATGCAAATACACAACATAGTAAGTTGATCCACATATGACAGCCTATGAACTTGGTTAATACTAATCTCATATACAAACACAGGACTAAAAATACTTTCTTCAGTCATCACTTCCAAAATGATTTCAACGGGTCATCTTGTTAATGCTATACATTAATTACAGTAATACAATTCAGTGTCATCATGAACAAGAGCATGAACAACATCACATTAGACCACAAGAATTCAAAAATGACATTTCCCTTACATTCAACTCCAAAAAAAGTGCATTCATCTTTGCCATGTTGAATTCAGTTAGTTTGCCAGTGCAATGGTCTGTATTAACAAAAAAAAAAAAAAAAAAATTAAAAAAAAAAAAAAAAAAACATAAAAGGCATTAATAAAAACACTAACACTGCCAAGCTATGAGATATCACGTTCATAATCGAATGTAATTAATTTAATGTATGTGATATATTGTAGCTTGTCAATGATACGGCTCTGTGTATTAAATGTATTTGAATAATTTCCATCTGAAAGCACATGTAGATTTACCGGTACTATTATTCACAGAAACGGCTTTACTGATGAGATGCACAAGACAATCACATGTGATTTATGCTGCAGCCCTTGTTTGTTGATCAACAAGTACAAATTAGCTGAGGAAAACTAGGATACCAAACTATTCATATGTAAAAATATTTTTCTTTTAATTTTCAAGTTTCTTTTTGGTTTTCCACATTATTGTCTTTTATGAAGCTGAATAATTAAATAAATACATGAAAACTTGCCCTCGCAAATTGAACATCTCTTTAGGAGCAGAGGAGGGAAATAGGATGAAAGTGAATTTGTTCTTGAAAGTCAGAGGAGAACATTTTACGAATCATAATCTTTCACTAGAGACTCACAGCAGTTAACTCTTTAAGATCATCACCACACTTTTGCTAAAACAGACAAAAAAATGTTTGATCAAAGAAAATGAGCTGAAGCTGAAGACGGCCAGAAAGTAACATAAAATACACAATATTTTAAAGCCTTTCAAAAACATTGCATCTACACAGATAAAATTCATATATAGTTTAATCAATTGTCAGTATATCTGTTTAATATTTAATTATCTTGCAATGTAATCATCCTGTGTTAAGGCTTTCATAATCCTTAAGCCTTTATAGGTGGAGAGAGAGAGAAGGCAAAAGGCGACTGAAGGCAGTGTTAAAATGAGGTCCCACTTGAGACTAAATATGGATTTTTTAGAGCGCACAGACTGCCATTCTGCCCAGGACAGCACTAAGGAGCAGGTGTAGAAACAAACTGCTGACAGACCGACATCTGAACTGACAAAGAAAGAAAGACAGCTATAGAAGTAACAAGAGTAAAAGATTAAGTTGAGATGTCAGAGAGAATTTCATTCTATTCAGTGACTGAAGAAGTAATGAAGGCACAAACTAGGGAAAAGCAGATTTTTCACTACAAATAATCAACATACAGTAAAATATATCACATAGGAAACAAAACAGCATAAGATGGTATGTTTGATATATATATATATATATATATATATATATATATATATATATATATATATATATATATATATATATATATATATATATATTTATTTATTTATTTATTTATTTATTTATTTATTTATTTATTTATTTTTTTTCTTGCTACATTTACAAATATATATTTTTTTTATTTATTATTGTTTAAAACAATGATTTAAAGGGAACCTATTGTGCAAAATCCACTTTTACAAGGTGTTTGGACAGAAATGTCTGTTGGAATTGTGTGTACACAGCGATCTTAGAATGATAAAAATATAGTATTTTTTTTTTTTTTTTCATCTTCTTAAATCCAAACCATGCCCAAAAAAACTAGCGGTTTGGATTCTGTCCGTAACATGAAGTCATATTGTGGTAGCCCCACGCACCGCTATTGATTGACAGGCACGTATTAACATATCCTCAGCTCTTAGTGTGTTGTGCCAAATCCACCATTTTGTCTGCATGTGATCGGATGTGTTGCATTCATCGTTACAAAGCGGCTGTGAAAAACTATACAAGTACATAAAAAATTCAAACTACCATTCCGAGACATTCTGGTTCATTCACATTAGGGTTGTTCGAGATGCATTGGCTCTGCTCAGACCAGTCGGTGAATGACATCAAAATACCACGAGAGGGATTCAAAAGTAACTCTACGAGCCAATGCACATTGGCATGCAATTATTGCATCCAGCTGCCGCTGATCACAGTGTGAGTATAAGTAGGCAAAAGGCTTAGCGCATATTCAGGTTTTCGCTGAGGAGCCAAGCCAGTGACCCAGCCGTTCAGAGGTGTTACAGGAGCTGTGGCGACAGGATGTGACATATCATTTCCCTTCTTCAAGGAATGAGTGATACCATACTTAACCTAAATGTTCCTTTTAAGTTGGTCACTCTCAACGTCAGTATTCTGTGGGAGCATCCTTCACCCCAACGTACTTTTTGGTGCAGGCCAGGGCTTACCAAAAGAAGATCAACTACTGCTACTATGGTACTACTTACTGAGTAAGACTGGATAACACTGGGAAAAAGTACCTTTTCCATATAAAGCAGGAATGTTGTGGAAGCCTTATTCTTCACGAAGGAGGTTTTGGAAGCACTTACACATATGAACTACCGTTTAGGTGCATATGGAAGATTAGAGGTGATTGTAATCCTGGATGGCAGACTGTCTGCCAGGGAAACACAGGCTCTGAGGCTATACAGTGGACTTTTCACATATGGGATCCACTCAGGTCTCTACATATGGACCCCAGCCCTCTACCGGTTCTCATGGATTCAATGTGTGAGGGCCTGGTTCCAGACAGGGGATGGAGGAACTCAACAGGGTCTACAGGGTCTACTTTATGGATTAGCTGGAGCAGTTATAGCAAGCTGACCTGAAGCCAGGGCCTCTCAGTGCTTCTACCATTTGAGGTGAAAAGACAGGAAGATGAAACACATGCTCCACATGGATGCTATAGAACCTAATGAATGTGTCAGGGGTTGCCTAGCCCACAGCTCTACAGATATCTACCAGTGAGACACCATGAGTCAGCACCCATGAGGATGCAAGACTCCTATTAGAGTGAGCTCACAACCTGAGCAGGTAGGGGACACCCTGTGCCTGATAAGCCAGGGTGATGGCATCTACTATCCAGTGGGCCAACATCTTTTCAGAGATGTCATTCCCCTTCTGCCAGCCACTGTGATAGACAAAGAGCTGGTCTGAGGTCCCAAAGTTTTGTTTCTGGCCTACGTAGCATCCCAATGCTCAGATGGAATGGAGCAAAGCTAGGGCTGGGTCTGCCTTCTTGCAGGCTCACCACCTGATCCCTGAAGGGAGTAGTGGGAACCTTGGGCACATCCAGGCCAGGATTCTAGGCACAAGGCTCAAATGGGACCTGCTCAGTCATGTCCCAAGAGGATATAGATGTGGGCCATTTAGTCTTCTTGTCCCCCTAAGGAACCTGATGATCAAGTCATGCTTACCCAGCAACTTTCCTTCTACAGGGACGTGGTTAGCAGGAATCACAGCAATGTAGGTTTAAAGGGTTGAGGGAGACAGCCTTTGCTCCAACCCTTGCTGCAAAAAAGGACAGCACAACTCTGACAGCTCTGAAACATCTCCAAATCAGCTGATCAGTTGGACTGTCTAGGGATGGAGTCTCCATTTTCCTGGGAACTCATCTCGACAACTGCCCGGTTGTGCAGACCAGAAATGTGAATGGAACAAAGCGATCTTAGATGCTACTGACTCCAGAGAAAGCAGTGGGGGGCAAGTTGCATCATGCGACGGGAATGTAGACCACCTTGTCGGTTGATGTATGCAACATCCGCAGTGTTGTCCATGTGGACTAGTATGTGCTTGCTTCATAAGTGCCCTTTGAGACAGATCAAGGCAAAGAGTACTGCCAGCAATTCAAGGCAATTGATGTGCCAGTGCAGTTGGGGCCCCATCCAAACCCCTGACACTGCAAGCCTGTCATTTCAGCTGCCATATGCCCCAGGAGCCTCTGAAACTCTTTCAGTTGGACCGCCATCCTGCTCTTGAGTGTATTCAAGCAGCTCAACACAGACTGAGCATGCAACACAGAACCCCGTATTAAGAAAATAGATACTTTGCATCGTGGATAATTTCCTCTTTTCCCAGATGGCCCGAAGGCCCAACTGGCTGAGGTGTAAAAGCACCAAGCTCCTGTGTGCACACAACTGATCCTGAGACTGGGCATGTGCGAGCCAGTCATTGAGATGACTGATGAGCTGATAATGTGAATGCCCTGTTTTCACAAAGGAACAAGGAGGGCCTCTGCAACTTACATGAAGACACAGGCCAACAGCAATCCCAGGGGGCAGGACCTCGTACCGATATTCTCATCCTTTGGACGTGAACGGCAGCAATTGTCTGTTGTGCGGAAGGATCTACACATGAAAAGTATGTGTCCTTCAGGTCGATTGCTGCTAACCAATCTTTGGGACAGATGCACCTAAAGATGTGTTCCTGCATCAACATCTTGAAGAGTAACCAGTGAAGGGCCGCGTTCAAGACACACAGGTTCAAGATCGGTCGTAACTCACTGCCTTTCTAGGGTACAAGGAAATGGGTCTGCAAAACCCCATCTCCATATCAGCTGGAGGGACTGGCTTGATCACATCCTTCACCAGTAGTACTGCGACCTCCACACATATGACAGGAGTACCAGCTGCTTTCACTGATATGAAGCAGATTCTCCACATGGCCCTCCTCCAGGGAAGGGAGAGGTGCATCCTTCTCTCTCTGGGTCACCCGTCCCAAGGCCTCTTGCTCGTCAATTCAACGCCAGGTTGATGTTGCAGTGCCACCATAGCATGTAAGCCAGAGGCAGCTTCTCCACAGGCCATATAAGCATCTTTGGCCAGAGTACCTACAGACCCGGGAGGGGATGCACAGTTTGCCCTGCCAGATGGAGGTGTTATTAGAAGACAACTGCATCACAATCGACTATTTTTTGTATATGGTATATATATATATATATATATATGGTCTTTACACACCAGAAGCTTGCCTGCACGCGGTTGCTGCGGCTGTAGGTGACACAGAGGGAGGCCGCCAAAAAACCAGGCTCTTGTCTTCATGACAACAATATCGTTTTTTTTGTTTGTTTTTTTTTTGTTTTTTTTTTTACACACCTACTGATAGGACACCGTCAACAGTATTGACGGCAAAATAGAGTATGTTTGACAGGTGCAATATTTGAAAATCGATCATTATTAATTTATTTTTTTAATTACATTTATATCTGAATTTATGCCAACCTATAGACTTTTAAATATCAAAATGTCATGAATTAATATGTATTTGTGTACAAAATGACATATAAACATATTTTCCTAGTATATTTTGCCTGGAAACGCTTCCAACATGCACGCGTGTCGCGTGAAAAATAGGCGTCGGTTCTATTTCTAGCATGCATGGGTTTTCCGCGCGTCTCACGCAGGAGGTCTGCAAGATCTAACCTGTTAACATGGGATCCGAATTAGAAACAGACACGCCACGCAGCTGAGACCCTTGCGCCACACATCCAGTGTGTTGCTGGCCTAACGTCTCACGTCAAAAGAAAATCACCAGTCATTGGATGTGTCAATCATACATCAATTTAAATAAAAATTAACATACAGTAATAATCATGAAATATTTTGATTGGGACTCGAGTGGACTCGGGCATAAGTCCGATTCCTAATATGTTCGAGTCCGAGTCAATAACGAGTCAAAATGCACACGAGTCCATGACAAGACCGAGACCATTAAAATACGGTCTCGAGACCGAGTCCAAGACCGAGTCCGAGTCTCGAGTACTCAAAACTGGCTCGAGGTATTCAGCCAGTCACAATGCACTGGACTCCATGGTACAGGCTGGTACTCCTTGTGTTTCCACAAATATTTCTGGGTAAAAAAAAGTTCCTGGTAAGATTGTTCAGGTTAATTTGGTGGAAATGAGGCAAAAGTTAGCTTTCATATCCGACTGTGCACCAAGACAATACAATAAAATAAAAATAATACAAATATTATTATTATTGCAAATAATTTATTTTTTTAGGTGCATTTAATTATTTATTTATTTTTTTCTTATAAGGCATAAAAAATGCAGACTGTTTTTGCATTTACAGTTACTTACATGCGAATAGATTAACTTTTAATTTCAAACTTTCACTTGGTTCGATATTTCCAGTGTATTAATACACTAACACTTTTTTATTAATAATAATAATAATAATAATAATAAAGAAAAAACATGTAAAATGATGATTCACTGAGAAAGAAAACATATGCAGTAAAGCTTATTAAATATATTACACAATGTCGCCATTGACTAAACATTGTGCTATAATTATATAAGTACAATAGCAATAAATCCACACCTGAAAATGGTTTGAGCTCTAATGTGTTACTAAACCACCTTGCTGTAATGACAGGCCTGTGGTTTGATTTTAATGGCATGTGTGCTGTATGTGCCAACCCGAGCTGATCCCCCTCCTCTCATTGTATCCATAATGACCCTCTTCTTGAGTCCTCCTTCAGTACTGTCTCAGTCAAATGACACTTCCAGCACACTGAACTAAACCTAGCAGCCTTGCTTCAGTGCTCACTCCTATCACATTCCGCTCTGTTATTCTTCCTTGAGAGCTCTTCACAATGCCTTCAGAGCATTGGTGCCCACCACCTTGCCTCATTAGGGCTCCTTCACGCTCCGTCTCGAGGATTATACAAGCAAATCTCATTGTGGCAACACTTCAGACGTATATAAGGCAAGAGAGGCAGAGTGATTAATGGGCGTGATATATCACTTTATGTTTGATTAATTTTCAGTTGTACTCATGTGATTGACAGGATTCTGACCCTTGTATGTATTGACTGAGAATGTTGAGTATGTGCTTGTGGTTATGAAGGGGGAATGATAGACTACATTACACTTAGAGCTAAGAGTGACACATATAGCAGCATAAGTAGGTATTTAATTTAAGTCTGTCATAATGAATACTGGGGAGCTATGTTTAAAAGTAACACATTACAATAGTTGTTACTTATAAAAGTAATTAAGCTACATAACAGAAAGTAACATGTTGAATTACATTTATTACTCTTTTTATGAAAGTTGACTTGCAGAGTGGATGGAAGTACAGGCTTTTTATTTAGTTAGTTAGTGAGGGTTAGGTAGTATTTATATAGTATTTATAATTATCTATTTATGAAAACATTGGAAAGACCTCTTGAAATAAGTAAATGCATGTGTTTGTGGCAGCCATATGCCAAAAAAGCTTGCACATCTTTAATGGATAGTTTACTTAAAATTATTTCAATATTAAAATAATTAAATATTAAAAATACTAAATAAATATAACAATTCGTAATTTTTTCACCCCCCCCCCCCCCCCCCAAAAAAAAATACTCTCAATGCCCCGAGTGACGTGTGATATGGTGACAGTATATCCTATCAAAAGCTGATGCAGACAACCCCTTTGGGCTTGTGAAAAAAAAAAACACCGCGTGAAAGCTTAAAGTGGCCAGAATGCAATGTTTGTGTCTCCCACAACCAGCGAACGCTGCTGTAAATGAACACAAGGATGAAGTAAGTAACAAGAAGTTAAGCAATAAATCAAAGCAAATGTGTGCAAAAAACCCTAGCCCTTTTTGGAAACCCTATTTGTCAGCCAACTTGGTGTGCAAGGCATATCTGAGGCTTTCCATGTCCCGTCATTCCATGCACATCTCCCTCTCTTTCTTTTATTTTTTTATTTTTTTTATTTCAGTGAATGTTTGTGTGTGAGCATATGCATGTGTGCTTATGGGGAGAAGGGCAGAGATATGCTGTGTGTCTGTCTGACTTGGCAGAAATTGATCTTGTGTATGCATTAGCAGATTGCCTGTTGAAGAGATTGGTATTTATATTGCACCGACTGATGGCAGTGATCTAGCTATATAAATAAATTAAAATGTGCCCTGTGTGCTTTCAGATGACTATAAAAACTTGATTTGTAAGACTTTATGTACTCAGAAATGTCTGTATTAATATCCCTGTACCCCACAGTAGAGACTGAAAGTCTGTATCTAATTTGATGAGGACCTGATGGCTGGAAAAAAAGGACTTCAAAATCTGTCACTGGCAATGTATTAATCAACTAAGAATCAACAGGAAGTGACTGAATTAACATGAGTTGGTGAAAGAAAGAATCAGCAATACCTGCTGTCTGGTAAAGAAGAAAGAGTAGTGGAGACACCATGCTATAGATTATATTGCATGTAAATATAGCAAATACCCTTTTCTGATTAATGTTGCTCATTTGATTAATACGTAAACACAAATAGATTCTTTCCATTCCTACTTTACAAAGCCATTGCACCAGCTTATCTCTTCGGTAGGTAGTTGTGGTTTGTAGATCAATTGCATAATGTTTTGTGCAGTACAGTTATGTATTTTAGCTCTTCTAAAGAGTGCAGAGTCTTTGATTTAGCCACATTGGACAAACGCTGATCAATATTTTACTGTAATGTGATTGATTGGGAAAGTATGTATTAAAGCTAGCACCTCGGAAAGTGCATTTAAACAGTTAGAGTCCTGTCACTTACTGGAATGACAGGAAGCCTGCATTATAAGCACTATAAGTTTGAGTTTTAAAAATACATTTTAAGAAATGTGTATTAGATGTACTTTGAGATTTTAATCCAGTCTGATGTCATACAACCTTTATAAAAAAATCCAGAATAAATTGCCGATATTATATAATCCAAATGCTTCTCATGAAATTTTGATTAACCCTGAACTAACATTTGTGCACTAACCTTTAAAGGGATACTCCACAATTTTATATTTTGGATGAAAACCTGGAGGCAAGGTCCAGAAATGTATGAAAATATTTTCAGAATAGTCCATCTGCCATCAGTGGTTCAACTGTAACATTATGACGAGACACTTTTGTAAGCGAAGAAAACAAAAATAATTACTTAATTCAACAATTCCTTTGTCAACAGTCTCCTCTGTGTCTCTCCATATCACTGTATGCTGCATTTGTTCTTCTGTGTCAGCTGCACCATAAGCTTTGTAGCAGGATGAGTGAGAGTCACGGACACAGGCGAGGTTATTGAATTGCCAGACACATTCTCCGGAGGGTGATTTATTGAACAAAGTGAGAGAATACTGTGTTCTGTGTTCTGGAGTGGTCGTGCTCAGAAACCAGGCTTCGTGCAGGGTAGTCTGTGTTCGAGGGAAGTGAAGTGTTGATCCTCAGTCGCTGGAGGCTGTAAGCACACAGAAAACACAACATAAGTTCTGGAGACCTAGCTCACCCTTCCCTTCTCTTTATCAGTTTATATTGCTTCCTGCTGATGCTGTGCTGGTGTACATGATCAGTAGGTGTTCCTCGTTGAGGGTTCTGTGTGCCGTGTATCCTTGGCGACACTGATTCTGTCCTAATTGACTGCCTCCACTTTCTTTTCCTGGGGCATAATTAGCCCCCGTCCAATCTGGCTAGGAATGTAGCAGGCCGAATGGCAAGACCCGGTAATGCCAGTGTCCACTGTGGGTGCTGAAGACAGTTTTCTCACCAGAGGATGGGGACAATGGGGCTTGCCAATAGTCTTTGGTTAGGTCCAGGGTGGAAATAAGCATGCCCTACCTAGTTGGTCTAGTAGTTCATCCACTTGGGGCATGGGGTATCCATCAAAGCTGGAGATCTCATTTAGCTTGCGGAAGTCATTACAGAAACGGAGAGTGCCATCAGGTTTGGGGACCATAACAACGGGGCCGGACCACGGGCTACGTGATGGTTCAATTACTCCAAGCTTTAGCATTCTTTTGACTTCCTCCTCAATAGCCTGCCGGCGAGCCTCAGTTACCCGGTAGGGACGTTGCCGGATGATGAGGCCGGGTGGTCCGTGGACTTCATGTTGGATCACACTGGTCTGTCCCGGGAGCTCTCTGAACACATCCGCAAACTGACTGACCAGGTTTCTTAGCTCCATCTTCTGTACACTGGACTGCTCTCCCATATCCACGACCAGAGGTTCAGTACTGGCGAGGGCTGCCAGTTGTTCTGGTGGAGCAGTCCATCTCTTCAGGAGGTTTATATGGTACAGCTGCTGCTCCCGCCGTCGACCTGGCTGGTGAACCCGATGGTGATGGTATGTGATGGTATATAGCCCTTGCCAAGATGCCAGGAACTTAAACGTGGCTGTAGGTATGAGAACCAGCACTTGATCACCTGATTGAAATTCCCAGGCTTGGGCAGGTCAGTTGTATATCCTTTGCTGGGCACGCTGAGACAGATGTTCCCTTACAAGTGGCATGACCCTCTCGATCCGCTCCCTCATCTCCTTACATGCTCAATCACAGTCCTGTGTGGGGCAGGCTGCTGTTCCCAGGCTTCTTTGGCCACATCCAACAATCCCCTAGGTTGTCGTCCAAAAAGTAATTCAAATGAAGTCCCAATCATGGCCATCTTCAGCTACCACACGTCGTAGTATCCACTTCACGGTTTGGTTAAACCTTTCCACTAAGCCGTCGGTCTGAGGGTGGTAGACAGAGGTGCGCAGCTGCTTCACCTGGAGGAGCTGACATAGGTCTGTCATGAGCCGTGACATGAAGGGTGTTCCCTGGTCCGTCAAGATCTCAGAGGGGATGGCTACCCAGCTGAACAGTAGGAAGAGCTCTTTCACGATGGTCTTGGCAGTTGCTTTCCGCAGTGGTACCGCTTCAGGGTACCTAGTCACATAATCCACAATAACAAGGATATATTCATGGCCCAGGGCAGACTTCAGCAATGGCCCTACAAGGTCCATTCCAATGCGGGCGAAGGGGACATCAGTGATGGGTAGCGCTATCAATGGGCTAGGGGGAGGACGCTGAGGGGAGGTCCGCTGGCAGGTTGGGCAGGTCTACCAGTACCACTTTACTTCAGCGTCCATACCGGGCCAGTGAACCCGATCCCATATTCTTTGGATAGTATTTTTCACGCCTAGGTGTCCTTCCATTGGATGAGAGTGGGCCAGTTCAATGACGGTCTCTACCTTGGTCCGGGGAATTACCGGAAGCAATTTTTCCTCCCCCAGTCGCTGCGCAACGCAGTAGAGAAGCCCCTTCTTGACCACAAAGTACGGGAGGGGGTGTGGTGCTGGAAGACGCGTCCTCCACCAGGCGGACCTGGGCCCAGCAGTTTCTTAACCAATAATCTTCCCTCTGCTCCCGTCCAAATGAACCGCCTGCTGTGATCTATTGAAAGAGATCCATATACATATTAGAAGCGGGAACTTGACACTCACCCTCCCATTCACTGTCAGTGGCCAACAGCGCAGACTGAGCTTTTCCTGTTGTCCCATTCTGACATCTTCGTCTGCCTCCAGCACCCCTGCTCCGCTGTACCATGGTGGCTAGCAGCTGCCTCAACCTCGGCCAATCTCTACCCAGCAACACCGGTACAGGTAGATCTTTTACAATTCCGACTTCGACCTGCCAGGCCCCGGGAAGGTACGTGGCGGGTGTCTCCATGTACACAGGTAATCGGAATGGTGGATTTTTTTTTCTGGGTTGGGTTGAACAATGCTTGGCTGCAACAGGGTGATGGAGCTCCCGGAGTCTAGGACTGCTCTCACTGGCTTGCCTTCGATTTTTACTATGCGCTCTGGGGCTCCTCAAGGGACTTAATGATGCACTATACAGCCAGCCAGCCATGCATCCACTGGCACGGGGGTAGCTGGCCTACTCACTGGTCGGGTGGTGCCCTCCGGGAGACGTTGTTCCCCCATCACTTTCCGAGGCATGGTCACCACTCTCTCTCCCACATCACGAGCAAACAAAGCTTCAGCAAGCTCCACAGCCTTCACAAGCTCCGCCAAACTGGATGGGTTCTTCATACTCACGGCTCTTCGGAAATGGCAGGGCAGCGCTCTGAGTAGGCGATTGATCACTACTTTCTCCGCAACCTGAGTAGCAGTGGGACCGCTAGGCAGCAACCAGATGTTGGCGAAGCGGGTTAATCGAGTTGCCTGGGTCCAAATGGGGGTAAGCTCTTCGTACATCGACTGATTAAATTGCTGCGCTGCGCAAACAGAAGAAAGTCCCATTTGAGCCAGGATTTCTCCTTTCAGAATTTCATAATCATCATTTTGTGGAGGTTGAAGTGAGAAGTAAGCATGCTGTGCTTCCCCCGTCAAGAATGGCGCTAAAATGCATGCCCACTGTTCTTTCTTCCATCCTCCCGACTGGCAGTTACCTCAAAAGTATGTAGGTATGCCTTGATGTCATCATGTTCGCTTAGCTTGGTAAGGTATTGATGTGCTTGTGCACAGGGTTCTGGATGCCCCGTACCTGCTTGACCAGCTGTTCTGTTCTCTCTTGTCTGGTGGCAAGCTGCTCTGTGAATTGCTGCTGCCGAATGGTTATCTCCGTCAACCGCCGGATAATCTTCTCCATCAATGTCCGGAGAGAGAGACTTCTGCGTGGGACTTCTGCAACACAGATAAAACAGCCGTCACGGACACAGGCGAGGTTATTGAATTGCCAGACAAATTCCCCGGAAGGTGATTTAATGAACAACATGAGAGAATACTGTGATCGGTGCTCTGTAGTGGTCGTGTTCAGAAACCAGGCTTCGTGCCGGGTAGTCTTGTGTTCCTGGGACGTGAAGCGTTGATCCTCAGTCGCTGAAGGCTGTAAGCACACAGAGAACACAACATAAGTTCTGGAGACCTAGCTCACCCTTCCCTTCTCTTTCTCAGTTTATATTGCCTCCTGCTGATGCCGTGCAGGTGTACAGGATCAGCAGGTGTTCCTCATTGAGGGTTCTGGGAGCGGTATATCCTTGGCGACGCTGATTCTGTCCTATTTGGCTCACCACACTATGCACCGTTTCTATGATAATATTGCTTTGAATTGAAAGAAAACAGGGCATCCTTGTCTCGCAGCTGAGACAGAAGAGCATACGCGGCATACAGTTTTATGGAGAGACACAGGAGACTCTTGATAACGGAATTGTTCAATAAAGTCTTTATTTTTTTATTTTATTTTTTATTTTTTTTATAAGCTGCTATTTCTATAAACTCATGTGGTATGTTCTAAATTAAGGTTTTTATAATTCATTGATATCAAAATGATATTAAAAATAATACAGTAAAATACATATATGTGACCCTGGACCACAAAACCACTGTCAAGTGTCAATTTTTCGAATATGATATTTATACATAATCTACAGTAAAAGCTGAATAAATAATATTTCCTTTGATGTATAGTTTGTTAGGATAGGACAATATTTGAAAAAGATACAAGTATTTGAAAATCTGGAATCTGAAGGTGCAAAAATAAAAAATTATTTCTCAAAATATTGAGAAAATCACCTTTGAAGTTGTCCAAATGAAGTTCTTATCAATGCATATTATTAATCAAAAATTAAGTTTTGATATATTTACAATAGGAAATGTACAAAATATCTTAATGGAATATGATATTTTCTTAATATCCTAATGATTTTAGGCATAAAAGAAAAATGAATAATTTTGACCTGTACAATATTTTTTTGGCTATTGTTAAAAACATATCCCAGCAACTGGTTTCGTGGTCCAGGGTCACAATTGTCATACACAGTACCACAGCACATGACCTTGTGTAACACCCGCATCTATAAATACATACACTCCCACTCCTATAATTAACACAGACATGTTAGTCCCACCTGAATTGGTGCATTTTAATTTTTTTCACATTATTTGTCCAAATTAATTGATTTCAACAAAATTATAACATACATTATATTGCATTAAATATGGTGCAATGTAAAATGTAAATAATGATTTCTTATATCTCTAAAGTTAATTTACTAACTAACCAGCAATGGACATTGGATAGTGTAACGTTCAGTTATTAGGTGAAAAGATGTTTACATCATTGATGTCTTTCTGTGAGGGCGATTACTATATACGAGATTATACACTCCAACCAATTGCATCTTTGACATGTCCTCTGGGTCTGTTTACACTTAGTCACTTCATGTGTCTTGATCGATTGGATTATCCACCAAGTTTTTTGCACATTTACACATGGCAACATAAATGTGTCTCTTCAAAATGGATATAAAAAAAAGAAAAGGAAGTATGATTATGATGATGATGGTGATGATGCAGCTGCATTTTCTATTTAATGCTCTCTTCACCACATATAGCAAGCAACTTTGATTTTCAAACTGATTATGAATGTTCAAAGCATACGACGATGTGTAGAACAACAGTTTTAAAAATAAGGTTTTTCTGTGTGTATTGCCAAGATGGTGTTGAGTTCCTAATGGTACAGTGCAGGGTTATTCAATTCTTACCCTGGAGGGCCAATGCGGTGCAGAGTTTGGCTCCAACCCTGATCTAAGTCACATGCCTGTGATTTTCGAATGATCCCAAAAACATTGATGAGCACGCTTAGGTGTGTTTGACTAGGGTTGGAGCCAAACTCTGTATCGCATTGGCCCTCCAGGGCAAGATTTGAATAACCCTGGTACAGTATTTAAAACTGCAATTTTTTTATTACCGTTTTTTTTTTTTAGGTCTATGAGAACAACATCATCTGCAAACTTAATTTAATGTAGTAGTCACTGGAAATTAAAGCAGTACAAAACACAGTAGAGCAGAGAGCACACAATTGTTCTGAATCCACCTATATAAGCTGTTTCTCATCCAGAAAGCAGTGCTTTGATCAAATTGAAATTCATGAACAATGTATTAAATCAGGTTGTAGCACCAGAAGCATTAAACATGTATACATATCATATTTGAAAATGAGTCTTGAATTCAGTGAAGTGCTGAGATTGAGATATTGAAGAGCAATTAGATTTAAATTAAATGGAGACACTGCAGGTAAAAACATTGTTTTTTTCATGCACCTGTCATGTTTGAGATTTTGGGCTGTTTGGTCAGGTGTGTTTTTTTTTTTTTTTTTTTTTTTTTTCGAAAGAAAACATCCAAAAGACACTGTTAAGTGTTTCTTTTATAGCACTTTATCTACAGCTGCACCTCAATCAATTAGAATGTCTGGAAAAAGTATTTCAGTAATTAAACTCAAAATGGTGAAACTTGTGTACTAAATAAATTCAGTGCATACAGACTGAAGTACTTTAAGTCTTTGGTTCTTTTAATTGTGACGATTTTGGCTCACATTTAACAAAACCAATTCACTATCTCAACAAATTAAAATACTCCATAAATCAAAAAAAAGAAAATAAAAAAAGAATGAAAATGAATTGTTGGCCTTCTGGAAAGTATGTTCATTTACTGTACATGTACTCAATACTTGGTTGGGACTCCTTTTTCTTTAATTACTTCCTCAATTCAGCGTGGCATGGAGGTGATCAGTTTGTGGCACTGCTGAGGTGGTATGGAAGCCCAGGTTTCTTTGACAGTGGCCTTCAGCTCACCTGCATTTTTTTTTTTTTTTTTTTTGGTGTCTTGTTTCCCATTTTCCTCTTGGCAATACCCCATAGATTATCTGTGGGGTTCAGGTGTGGTGAGTTTGCTGGGCAGTCAAGTATACCAACAACATGGTTATTTAACCAACTTTTGGCAGTGTCAGCAGGTGCTAAATCCTGCTGGAAAATGAAATCGGCATCTTCAAAAAGCTGGTCAGCAGAAGGAAGAATGAAGTGCTCCAAAATTTATTGGTAAACGCGTGCAGTGACTTTGGTTTAAAAAAAAAAAAAAATCACAATGGACAGACTGGGAAAAACTGGACTTCAAGCAGCTTGGGCTATGAGTTTCTCCACCCTTTCTCCAGACTCTTGGTTCCCAAATGAAATACAAAACTTGCTCTCATCTGAAAAGAGGACTTTGGACCACTCGGCAACAGTCCAGTTCTTCTTCTCCTTAGCCCGTTTAAGATGCATCTGATGTTTTCTGTGGTTCAGGAGTGGCTTAACAAAAGGAATATGACAACTGTAACCAAATTTCTTGACATGTCTGTATGCCTTGACCCCAGCCTTAATCCATTTCTTGTGAAGTTCACACAAATTCTTGAATCGATTTTTGCTGTGTCTTTCCCTTCTTGTGAAGGGTGTCAATGATGAATGGTCAGATCAGCAGTCTTCCCCATGATTGTGTAGCCTAGTGAACTACACTGAGAGACCATTTTGAAGGCTCAGGGAACCTTTTCAGGTGTTTTGAGTTGATTAGCTGATTGGCATGTCAGCGTATTGTAATGATGAGATGAATTGGTGTTTTTTTTTTTTTTTTTTTTTTTTTGTATGTGAGCCAAAATAATCACAATTAAAAGAACCAAAGACTTAAACTACTTCAGTCTGTGTGCATTGAATTTATTCAGTACACAGGTTTCACAGTTTGAGTTGAATTTCTGAAATAAATGAACTTTTAAACAAAATTCAAATTTATTGATCTTCAGTGTCTCACCTAAGAAAGTCTTAAATGTCTTATTTTAGTTACAGAAGCTGTAACTAATTGTTACTGACTTCTTTCAATTAATATAATAATAATAATAATAATAATAATAATAATAATAATAATAATAATAATAATAACTTTAAAGTCACTTTAAAAAAACACTCTTTTGTATCAAAGTGACTAAACTGCTCATAAGAACATTGTCTCTCGACGGCCCTACTTTCCTATCCTTATTATGTTTGCCCCACAAACTTACTGTCCCAAGATGCCTAATGGTCCCCAGCATTACGGACAGATCATTATTCTGACTTGCTGGGCCTGAACAGCACGCTCAGGGAGGATGCATCCACAAAGGCTCTAAAGCCTGCGCTTGGTTTCTTAAACTTCAGTTTGAGGGCCACCCTTTGGGCAGAATGAGAGCATTCATGTGTGCATCGGTTTCTACCCTGATAACTCTCCTCTTAAGCTGCTCTATATTGTCCCATTGTCTTTCATCTGCTTAATAGAAAAAGCATGAAGTAAAGGTTTGCTAACATGTGACCTAGAAATCTCACGTTGTACATTTGCATTGCAACAGGAGCATTGCAATTACATCTACAATAACAATTAGATTTGATATGAAAATGTTATCAGTGGATAAAGTGGACTTTAAATGTGTGCTTAACCTTAGTCATAACTCTTGGTAATCAGATTCAGATAACTAAACCAGATAATTGATGCATTAATGGTAGACTCAAATAATGAAGGGGGTGGGGGTAAAGGTTCATTATTACAAAATGGCCAGTAGTGGTGAAAAATAATTGGTCATGCACAGTCTGACCAAATACCCAGGAACATAGCTGATTGCAGTACCAGGAGCTACATTAAAATGATTAAAGTGGAAAATTGGTGTTCTGAATTTTAATTTATTTCAATTAAAGTTGTAATTATTGTACCCTAAGTCATTCTGGATAGAAAGTAACGGCTAGTGGCAGTAAACAATTCCTGGAACAAAGCAACTATACTAGAGGAGAGAAATTGTATGCAATTAAACTGTCTCCTGTTTTGTTTTCTTTTCTTTTTAGAATAATTTACATTTTAAGAATAATCAATTGATTCATAAACAAAACAAATGTATTAATAGTCTATTATAAAAGAGGATGGTACAGTCAGATTGTGTTGTGCATTTGCTGAGGACGTCTAATTATGTAAGATGTAGTAGGTTAAAACTGGTTCATTTGAAAAAATTTTATGCATTTAATCTCATGGGAAATCAAGGTAAATGAACCCTAACTACTAGTTATATTTCATCCATATCTAGTTGGAGAGAGCTGTGAGAGGAAATTAATTTGAATATACGTGTTTGTAATGTATATACAATTATAGTTTAAAATGTGACTGAAGCGACTACAGTAATGTGGATAGCCGGGGTTCTTCCAGAATCTACTCTCTTTTGATTCACATCTCTCATTTTTGGGGACCACTATCATTAACATTCAAATCCCTGAACAAAACTAAGTGCTTCTACTATTCTGAGGTATTAGAGATACACTAAATAAACTAATATACTTCATGTGAAATTGAAGAACAAACTGGTGTGACGTCATTTTGAACTAAATTGTGCCTGTTGCAATGTTTTCTGAAAGATGTTTATTACATTACTTCTGGAACATTCTGGAACACTTTAAAAGTGAAATGTCCAGTGAGTAGTTCTAAAAGCTGACAACTTTTTTACAATGTTGATTTTTGTATATAGTGCAGCAGTTTGCAAATTAAATGTCCAGTGAGTGGTGCTAAAAGTTAATGCTCTTTCAAGTTTGAACATAACGCACTACTCATACTAAAATGTACCCTAAACCGAACTGATAGTGTTAAAAGAAAGTGTGAGATAAATACTACTAATACTAAAAAACTCCTACTATTTATTTATTTGTTTTTTTTATTTTTACAGCACATGTTGTTTCCAAGTAAACCTTTTCCTCAACCTGCTTCGTGAACAGAGTTTCAAACACACATAGCCACTATAACATGGCATTTTCACCCATTCTATCTCAAAGTAGTACATGCTTAACCTGCACTTAACCTTTCCTGAGCATACAGCTGTGTGAGCCACAGGTGCAGAAATTGAAAGACATCAAAGAATTGCCAAGGGTAAGGAGGTCATACCACAAACACACACTTCTCATTTTTCTTCTCATCATATCAAAAGTACAGATTTGCAGAAACTTACTCTTATCTGCAGTTTTCCAGGAACCCATGATTATGTTCTATAAGCACTGTGCTGGGATCAGATGGAATGTCACTGAAGATAGGGAGAAGGGTGTGAGGAGGATAGCTGTCAAAAAATCGAAGCGCAGGTCAAAGGGTAAAAATGAGGGGAAGTATGTGATTTTGATGTATATAAAACACACACACAGTATAAATTAAATTGTTAAATTCAATAAATATTTTATTATTTATTTATTTCTTTATACAGTACAGACCAAAAGTTTGGACACACCTTCTCATTCAAAGAGTTTCTTTATTTTCATGACTATGAAAATTGTAGATTCACACTGAAGGCATCAAAACTATGAATTAACTCATGTGGAATTATATATGGAATTATATACAAAACAAAAAAGTGTGAAACAACTGAAAATGTGCCATATTCTAGGTTCTTCAAAGTAGCCACCTTTTGCTTTGATTACTGCTTTGTACACTCTTGGCATTCTCTTGATGAGCTTCAAGAGGTAGTCTCTTTGAATGAGAAGGTGTGTCCAAACTTTTGGTCTGTACTGTACGTATCTTTTGCATAATACAAAAAGAGTACATTTTTACTCAGTGTATTGAGAATAAGATTATTATGAGAATCAAAAACATTGCTTCGTTACATTTGTACAATCGTTACATACACAATTTGATATTATAACTTTTGATATATAAATATGTCTTGCATTATTATTATTATTTTCTTTTTGTACTTAAACTGGTACAGGTGTGCTTGTTTGATACTAATCATTTATGATTATATAGTTTTACTTTTCTATACAGAAAAGCATAATAAAGAAAAAATGGTGGCACTTTCATTCCTGTTTCACATGTACTATGCACTATTAGTTACCATAGTATTAATTACTGGGCAATAACTATGTACTAACCTTGAACCTAACCTTAATCCATGTACAGTAAGTACATGTCAGAGCATGTACTGTAAACAGATATAAATAAAATAAAAATAAAAATAAATAACTGTTGTATGAATGTACATCTTTGTGAAGAACAAAATGGCTAATATTTAGTAAACTTTAATTCTGACAATTTCCTTACGGTTTTACCATCTACATTTCCTCATTTATTCATTGCACTGTTTACAAGGACACTGTTTACTTGTATGCTTACTCTGTAATTTCTCTTTTGACCACCCCCCCCCCCCCCCCCATTTAAAATTGTAAATTTAAAGGGTCAGCACATGCTTGCAACATTCCCCTGATATAATTCCCCCTTTTATAATAACCATATGACAGCCTCTAAACTTGGTCGATACTAATCTTGAAATACATTCATTAGTTATCACGTCCAAAATGAATTCAACGGATCATCTTGTTAATGCTATAAATTAATTACAGCGATAAAACAAAATCTCATTTTGAACAAGAAAAAGAACAACATCACATTAGACCACAGAAAATGAGATTTACATTAGAACATAAAAAATTAGATTTACCTTTAGTTGACTAGTGCTATGTTCTGTATTAACAAAACATAAATGGCATTAATAAAAACACTGACACTGACAAGCTCTTGTCAGTGATCTACGGCTCTGTGTATTAAATGCATCTCTATAATTTCCATCTGAAAGCACATGGATTAAATTATATTCAGATAATTTAAATTGCGTTACTCTTAGAACTTTGGTGCATACAGATGAAAAAAATAATAAAAAAAAATCAGTAGAGCACAAAATTACAGATAGATACATATTATATATATATATATATATATATATATATATATATATATATATATATATATATATATATATATATATATATATATTGATAATTGCAGAAATAGATTTATGGAATAATTGATGACGGGCCATTGAATTATTAGAAGTTAATGCACACTGGGTGTGGTTCAGCTTATACTATGGTTACCCCAACTCAATACATTGTTCGATGATTTATTTCAAGACACTTGTGTGCTTTCTGTCTTTAAAATGCTCTTGTGAGTAGGATTCATTTAGCATTTATTTCTCCAATACAGAATTTTAGACCTGAGGGCTTAAAGGGGTTATATGCAGTTGCTAAAAGTAACATTATTTTGCATATTTGGTGTAATGAAATGTGTTTATGTGGATTAAGGTATAAAAAACACATTATTTTCCACAAACTGTGCATTATCGTTTCTCCTCTATGCCCCGCCTTTCTGAAACGCTTCTGTTTTTTACAAAGATCATCATTCTGAAAATCCAGGTGTGCTCTGATTGGCCAGCTATCTGGTGCATTGTGATTGGCCGAATGCCTCCAGCGTGTGATGGAAATGTTACAACCTTTACCATACTGTGAAGCATGTCCCAGTCAGAACGCCGGCGCGACAAGACAAAAACAATAAAACCCATTACAAATTAGAATCACCAGTGGCAAATCCTTTAAATATGTAGGTGTACTAACAGACTGTTAGTCAGAACAGCCGACATTGTAGTCTTCTCTCCCAGGATCAGGAAACAGTCCTCCATAAAATGTGCTGCACATATTCTGGACTGTTCTGGACAAGTGTTGTAAATACAACTTGGCCACTGATTTCTAGTTGTGTCCTCTTTTGGAAGGACAGATAAAGTAGCTTCGCTTTCACAATGAAACAGTGTTTCCACAATATGGCGCCGGCGGCAACAGCATGAATAAAAGTTACTCCTTTCTCTGCATAAACATTTGGGCGGCGTTATGCAAATCTTCTCACATCGTGGCATAGACGTGGAGGCATGTTACAATGAACCATTTCCTTATCTTTATAAAGAAAACTCTTTGGGTTTGAGACTTTAGTCTTTGCAACTTTATAGACGTTCTTTATGCACCAAAAGATTGTAACACTCCAAAGAGAAAGGAAAATTTTATCATATGACCCCTTTAAATCATTGATAATAATGCAGTGCAGTTATGAGAAAGAGAGAGAGAGAGAGAGAGAGAGAGAGAGAGAGAGATTAAACGTGTGAGTCTGTGCATCTGTGTTAGCAGCATCTCACTAACAGCAAAACTATAAGTTCATCTGCTCCAACAGTAGCGCCGTTATAACATGTCTAGTGACAAATGTTATGTATTTTAAGTTGCTAAACTATTTTAATGATAAAATTTTCAAAGCAGCACTAACAACACATTTCTATTCACACCTTTAGAACATTAATCAGCCAGAATAAACCATTCAGTAGCCCCGTAGTATAACACCCCTCATCATCCCCACAACCTTATACTGATTGGGAGAAAGAAGAAGAAGAAGAAAAAAAAAATTACTTGAACTAAAGCTGACAAGACATAACACTTTTTTAGTTAAATAATTTAAAGGTGCACTGTGGAATTCTGAGCTTTTGTGGTTAACACCCAAACAATTGCAGCTTACTTTCAGAAAGTTACATAAGCTCAGAGTAATTATTATTATTATTATTATTATTATTATTATTATTATTATTATTATCTAATTTATATCATATTGCACACTGTTTTACAGTATTCATTTTAACTTCACACAAATTTATTGAGTGGAGAGAGGATCCAGTAAAACCACTGTAACCACCTGGATGGTCTGTTAAATACTCCCCCACCCCCTTACTTACATTACTTCAGAAAAAAATAAAATAAATAAATAAATAATAATAATAATAATAATAATAATAATAATAATAATATATATATATATATATATATATATATATATATATATATATATATATATATATATATATATATATATATATATATATATATAACATATAACATATAAAACATATATTAATAACAAAGAACAGCTGTGTAACCTCATTACAATAAGCCATACAATGATAGCCATGCACAAAAAGGCAATTAATCGGGTCATTTCCACTCGAAATTTCCACAGAAATAGGAAGCAAAAAAATAAAAAAAAATAAAAACCCAATGATTCCAGATGAGTCAAACATTAAATGGAAATCTTTCTTCCCTGATAATAAGGCTTCTTTATATAAATAGCTTCATGTGTTTAATGATTGCAACAAGTTTCTCCGCAGTGCAGGCTATTAATAGGACTGAAACAGTATGACCACTAACGTGGATATGGTTTGGTAGACGAGCCGGGCTCCAAAAACACACCCACGCACACACATGGCACTTATGCTCTAGAGTTTAAGCCGGATACACATTATGATTACACATTCTGTGATTACACATTTTCTCATCCATGTAACCTAAGCACAGATCCTGCTCTTCAGGTAAATAAGAGCTAAAATCTTAATGAACATTTGGAAATGGGGCTTTCAAGTTCTCAAGGGGTTATATGCGTCATCCAGAGTGTTTACCAGGAAACAAAATGGGAAAATCAGGAACTTCTAAATTCATGCACAAAGAAAGCTATTAGTAGCAGCATAAAATCCCTTTCTATCTCTCTCTTCATGCATTATTGTTGCTGTGACAAAAAATAAATAAATAAATAAATAAATAAATAAATAAATAAATAAATAAAATGATCAGCCTTTTAAAAAAGTTGGTCATTTAATAAATATACAGTGAAAAATAAGACTGGCATGACATTTTTATTTTTTATTTTTTTTATGTATTTTGAATGACGCTCGTAGCTACGAAGTCCTGAACCACATATGGAGAAAAAAAGGAATAAAACTTATCTTGTTATATCAACATAAAACACAATTTTGAGGTATTAAGTCATTATTTTGACTCGTTATGCAAGTAACCATGATTCCCTGAAGGGAACAAAATGCTGCAACTGAAAAAGCTATGGGAATGCCCCCAGCATGACCACACTCTAAATCACATGTGTAATCTGTGCAGTGGATGGGCGAGACGTGATGGGCAGGTCACATCATTGACCAGGAAGCTTAAAAGCATGTGCTTTTAAGATTCCTACTCACATATCAAGGCCGTAGAACCTCACAATATAAGTGGCGTGGACCATCCCCATTGCAGATGTCCAGCATAGACACACCTGTCAAAAAGGCCTTTGAGGCCTTCATACTTCTCGTAGAATGTGCTTTGACTCCCATCTGCAACTCGTAGACAATGGTAATGGCATTAACTATTCACCAACTGAGGGTCTGCTTTATAGCAGGAAGACCCCTCTTGAGGGGACCATAGCACACAAGCAGTTGGTCCACCCTTCTCCACATGGCAGTTCCGTGGAAGTACATGTCCAGTGCTCGAACTGGACACATACAGTTACGTTTCTTCTGGCCAGACTCCCTGAAGGGAGGAGGACAGAAAGCCTGCAGTATGATGGGCTGTGGCATGACAGAGGGAACTTTGGGGACATACCATGCCCCCCATTCAAAGTCGAGATTAGAAGTGGCCACTGAGAGGGCCTGGAGATCCCCAACTCTCTTCAGAGAGGAAATAGACAGAAGAACGGCAGTCTTAATTGTGAGATGTCAATCAGATATATTTTCAAAGGGCTTGAAAGGAGCTTTACAGAGAGCCTCTAACACAACTGCCAAATCCAACAGGGGAATATCCATACTGGAGCGCTTGTGCACTGCAGAGGAAACATGTAACTTGGGGGTGTCTACCAACTGACTGGCCATCAACAAGGGCATGGTAAGGCGCAATGGCCACCGTGTAAACTTTTAAGATGGATTGGGTCAACCCTGCGAAGAATAGGGCCTGCAGGAACTCCAGAACTGTACCAATCGGGTAGTTAACCCTCTGGAGTCGACCAACAAGGATCTTCTCCTCATAACCCTGAAAATAACTTAAATTACACTTCCAGTTTTATTTTTATAAGATTTCACAATGTAGAAAACTATATTAGGAAGTGGACATGGTGTCACGGTGTGGTGCAGGAGAGACGCACGCAAACGAGAAAGATGATGATACAAAGTCTTTAATAATCCATATAGGTTGTAATCCAAGGGTAGAAGGCAGAAACACAAGTACACATCGATGAGACCAGACAAGCAAACGCTGAACAGAATGCTACTTATAAGGGGAACGTTAATGAGGGTAACTGACGCAAAACACCTGAACATGACGACACAATCAAGGTGAGACAGAAACTAGGTCAAAGGATATGAGGGATGGCAATGAAAACAAACACAAAAGTCCATAGTGTGAAAAATGGCAAATTAACCAATGGGTGATCCTCTATAGCCATCTACTAGTTATAGTGTTAATATCATGTCATTTTAGTTTTTATAAGTATAGAATATACAAAGGGGCACCAACATCGATCTTGCTCAGCAATTGTGCAGTTGCACCCCGAGTAAACACACACACACGCACACCCCCCCCCCCCACACACACACACACACACGTTTTTTTTTTTTTTTTTTTTTTGTGCAAAGTGGGGACATCCCATTGGCGTAATGGATTTTATACTGTACAAAATGTATATTCTATGGCCCCACACCAGCCCTACACCTAACCCTAACCCTCACAGGAGACTTTGTGCATTTTTACTTTCTCAAAAAAAAAAAAAAAAAAAAAAAAAACTATTCCTGTATGATTTATAAGCGTTTTGAAAAATGGGGACATGGCTGTGCTTATGTCCTCATAAGCCGCCCTCTCCTTTTAATACATGTGTCATACCCATGTCATTATACAGAGTTGTGTCCTGATATGTCACAAAAACAAGAACACATACACACACTCACACATTCCCTTTCAGTCCAAATAACAACATAATGTCATGTCATACTTGTTTGCCATTCACATGGGAGAGGGACAGACTGACTTATCCGGGCATCATCTGTAAGTCTCGTCACATTAATTGTACTCAATTCTGTTCTTTCCCACTATTTATTTACCCTGGTCTAAATTTTTGTAACCAACACATTTTTCTTGTCCCTGTGGATTTTACTGTCACCCATATCTTGCTGCTCCGAAAGCAACAGCTTCAGAGAAGGATTATTCAGCAGCTTACTTAGAGGCCAATCTCTCACTCATGTTAATTCATAATGCTGCTCAAATCTCCCAGGCAAACCTCCCTGTCAGTTTAGTTCTCAATCGTACTGTTCTTAAATTCCCCAATGACAACTTCTCTGCTGTATCTGAGTACTGTAATTACCACATCGATTTGATCATGGTTGTTCGGAGACCAGAGATATATATCGTGTTGGGAACAAAGGGTGCTATAGAGAGTGTGTGTACATTTCTAATAAATAATAATGTCTTGCAATTACCAGCCTTGCGGTAATGCCACCTGTTGACACGGCTACATAATAAGTGGCTCTCTATTGTCTTTGGCAAATTGACATCACAGGGAGCACTTAGAGTATACTTAATGGATTATCCGTGACCCTGGAAACACAATTACAAATGTATACTGATTTCCATAGCTCTGTGTATGACAGCCAATGGAGCTAGCATTAATTCTAATGGCCTTCTCCTGCCATGCGAATGCATCTTAGGAAACATTATGCTAGCCAAAAAGGTTAGCTGGAAGCATATGCAAAATAGACAAGACTCTGAAAAGCTGTTTAATCATATCAGATGTTCATACTACTAAGCTAAAGGCATTTTTATTCTAACTTTTTGTCATAGCTTTAGAAGGGAGAGAGAGCCCTTTTTATCTACCAAATTATTAATCTGTGATCATAACTGCCCATTAATAATTGAGCTGGCACACATCAGAGTTCTTTGCTTCTTGATGGAAGTGTATAATGCATCATTTGTGAGAGGGAAAAAGGCATTCTGTTCCCATGGAGATTCTAACTGAACACATTAAAAAACAAAGTGGAAGATGGAACACAGAGAATAAACAAGAATAAATAAGCGCTACAAACTCACCATATGCTCATTCAGGATCAATCAATCTTGTCTCCCTCTCGCTCCCACTGAACCTCAGTATGCGGTGTGAATGGAAACATATTTTGGTAGGTAATGATGTTATGGTAAGATAGTGAAAATGAAAAAGAAGGACAAATAAACTTAATCAAAAAGCAATAAACTGGTAGTTAAAAGGCATCTGAGAAGACTGCCAAATGAAAACACAAATATCAAATATCGGAAAGTATATCGGTGACAGGGAACAAATTAATAAAATACAAACACTATATGCCTGTATTAACTCCACTAATGCAAAATGATATCCCCTTAAAAAAATAAATAAAACAAATATTAATAAAAAAAAAAAATAAAAAAAAAACCTTCTGCAGCAATGAGATTCAAAGGGACAGATGGGGGCCATGTGATAAGTTCAAAATATAGCGGGAAATAATTACAGATTCAAAAGCTTGGTATAGAGAGCGTGAAAAATGACAAGGGTAATGAATTTGCGGCTCATTTTAATAGAGGAACAAACTCATCTTGACATTACAAGACATTACAAAACAAGCCCAATAACCCCCATCTCAAATTTCAAAAAGCATGCCATGCACTGCCATGCATAAATGCATAGTCTAGTCATTGTTATATCATTCAAACAAGTTCAAATGTCCCCTATTAGTACACTTCCTTCTCAAAACAAATCATCCAGCACAGTTTGAAAGAATGTAAAATAATAATAATAATAATAATAACAACAACAACAACAACAATAATAATAATAATAATAATAATAAAAGCTCCTGCAGATATCATTTTCAAAACAAAAACATTATGTCGGTCAACACTGTCCAACTTGTACCCATTGTGAAATCTGTACAGAGAAATCTTTTGCCCTCACATTAAATTCTCTAGCGCTAGGAATACTATGGAAAATTACTAGATTTTGCCCACACTGTAAAAAATTTAAAGACCCTTTGTTCACACAAAACAACATTTTTTTATTTTATTTTTTTTATTTAGTTATTTATTTTTTGTTACAGATAATATGAATTGTGAATATTGTGAGTCTATGTAAAAACGCATGTTAGTCCAACAATATTTTGCAAAATGTTATAGCAACATCATTAACCAAGTTGAATGAACAAACATTTTTTTTAATTGAATTGCGCGCGCATGCATCTACGGGGTTTCGGGTTTCCCTACTCATTATCAGCATCGCCACGTTTTGGAGCTGGGAGAAACAGGTTTCAGGTGAGTAATTAACGTTAATTAATTTTAGGCACTTGAAATGAAAAGTGGACATGTTTTTTTTTTTTTTTTTTTTTACAAATAATGTCTGTCAGTGATGCAAATATGTTTGCGCAGTGGGTGCATAGTTTTAATAAAGACTTATTGTGGCAGGTATTCATCATTTTCATCTTAAAATGATAGGCTAAGTTATAATGTTGGCATACACTAATATTTATACTATTATTTATCTTTGAAATTAAAAAAGAGATGTAACATTAAATATGTTGCAATTGAATATGAACCAGTGATTCGGAATCAATAAAGCAATCCAATCAGGATCTCGAAGCAAATTATATATTAAGGTTAACTTACACTGTTATATTAGCGTACTTAATTAAAATATGGTTTCAGCAAAAAATGTCCAAAGTTAATATTGAAGGCTTTTTGTTAGGCTTGCCCAGGTTAAGTCTCAATGTGGCGCTATTGTGATGTTTAAGGTGGTTGCACTCAGTATTAACAAATGTAAAGATATTTTTCATAATGTTAAACCGGATTTTTATAACAATGTTATCCAGTCTGTGGCCAGTTACCGTTAGTGGTAGTCGAGACACAGATGTACGCTGTACATCAATACTGATTCTAGAACAGTCTGCTTTGTGCCCTCGCTGTACTTTGACGTCACACGCCGTTTAGTCTGCGCAGTGCGCAGCGCTGTATGCAAATTATGTATATTCAATCTATCCGTCGTATCTGTGTCCTTGTCGACGTCACACGAAACCCACGTCATAATCGACCTCTTTCCAAAGTCTGGAAAAGCAGTTTACATTAACAACTTTGAGATAAAATTTGACTATCC
This sequence comes from Carassius gibelio, assembly GCF_023724105.1. Lineage (NCBI taxonomy): Eukaryota > Metazoa > Chordata > Actinopteri > Cypriniformes > Cyprinidae > Carassius > Carassius gibelio. The sequence continues at coordinate 14,701,739 of NC_068377.1, forward strand.
GACTATCACGTGGGTTTGTTGTTTGTGACCGTATTGCCATTTGGAAGGCATTGTAAGTTCACTGACTAAGTTACGCAATAGATGAGATTTTTTTATTATTTTTTTTTTTATGGTATGTACATGTGAACAATTAACAAAACTATAAATCTGCTGAAACCAATAAATATTTCACCAATGACTGGGTACAGGATTTATTTACATTTTTACCAAACTGTAATTTTCTGTACATGTTTTTCTCTGAAGCATGCCATTTTCCAAGGTGAACAGACTACAGTGTTATTTGCTGTACTTGCTTAAATATCAGTTTATAAAATTTACTGACATTGACTTAAAGTAGTCATTTGATAATATATTTTGACTGTGTGTATCAATGCACACTATTTTAGTTATCACTTTTGTAATTAGTTGTCACCAAATGACTACTATGTCTTAAGCATTAAACCTTAACCCATTTTGGTTTCCATAGTGAATGTAAGACAATAAAAAGCATCACATTTATTAAAAGTGGCATAATACATTATTATTCCTCATGCAAAGCTGGTCAAGCATGAATTAGCGCAAATTATTTTCTGCATCAAATAAAAGGTATAATGAAATCAAAATAATAATAAGTATAAAATAAATATATAAATTGGAACAAGATCATTATCATGTTTAACATTAGTTAAAAATGCTGAAGAATATTATTATTTTAAGTGCAATACATTTTCAAATTGATTTTCAAATATGTTTTGAAAAGAGGTTGTAACTCATTCATTTTTCTATTTTCCAGGATTATAAAAATACTTAATGCAGTGTAAAAACTGCAAATTCAGCAGTTCAAGTGAAGACATCCTTCTAAAGCACTATCGGCTGCATCACCCAAGCATTTCCAGCTGGCCTTGTATTCACACGGGGTGTGTTTGAGTCTTCAGGACAGCAGGTGCTTTAAAATCCCACCTATCTAAATCACACCAAAACACCTATTAAGACAGTGTTTCTCAACTCCAGTCCTCGTGACCCACCTACCACAATATTTTTTACAGGCCTACCTGTAAATATAAAATATAAAATGCAGGATTCAACTTATCACTCTGTTAGTGTGTTAATAATGGAAACAGAATTGTCCATCTCTTACATAGAAAGAAAACAAAAATGTTCCAGGAGGGGGTCATGAGGACTGACTGTATTAAAGGACATCCTGACTGACTTGTGAAAACTTGACATCAGATTCACGCTGATATTGCTACAAGAAGTAGTGTTTCTGCATGAATAGTATTTCAAGTTTAGACGAATGTTTTTTTTTTTAAATCCGGTTTATGCTTTAAGTTTTGTCACTGTTACTACAATATGTTTTTGTAATAAACAGATTGCTGAGGAATTCTTCAGAATCACAAATAAAGACCTTCTTGATGTCTTCAGGGCAGCTATGGACAGATTTACACCTAAACTCTTGAAATTATACAGAGCTAGAAAGCTGCATTTGGAGAGGACTTGGAACAGCTCCTAGAAAGACTTGATGAAAGGGCAAGTTTAGTTTCATAACTTAAATGTTGTGGAGGTTTTTTCACATTAGGTTGGCTGATATGAACAGTTTTCTTACTTTTGAATTGTTAGTTACCTCTGTATGTTTTGAAGGTTTACCGATGTTGTTAATCACAGAAGGACTACTGCTTTGAAAGGCCTGCCTTTGTTTCTTCGAGAGGACCCAAATAAGCTGTTCAAGACATGCAAAGTAAGTAGTAAATACTTCAAAAGGCTTACAGTTTTGAGATTTGATGATTTTTTGTTCATTAGGTTTGTTTAAAAAAAGTTAATATTTACTTGTTCTAGTTTTATGTTTGTCAGTCTGCAAGTGTTGACTGTTTAATGACTATTGACTTTTACAGTCTATTATGGATAGAATGCAACTACAAAATATCTGTTGTAGTAGATTATTGTTTGTGTAACAGGACACCGAAGATGGGGCAAAAGGAGTGTCTATTGCCATTCTGTGTGTTTTGGAAGATGACACCCAGGCGACATCACCCAAGGTTGTAAACATTGCTGTTGTGTTGGAGCAGGTCGTCGTTTTGAAAGATCTCCCAGATATTTCTACTGCTCTTGCATACCTTTTTGGCCTTCTGTATGCATTAAACATGTCCTATCCTCAAGCTCTTAAGTACACTTTTGACACCATTCAGAATGTTTTCATGGAGCTGGGACCTGGATGCACCAAACGTGTACTTTCTCTGAAGAACAAAGTATCTTGCAGTAAGCGTGTCTGTTCTTATAAATGGTTGTTTGAAATTGAGGGATAGTTCATCCAAAAATGAGAATTGTCACAATTTGTCACTCTTATTTTGTTACAAACCTGTATAAATGTCTTCGTTCCGAGGAACATGAAGAAAGATGCTTTGAGGAATGTTTGTAACCAAACTGTTCATGAGCCCCATTCACTTTTATAGTAGGAAAAAAGAATACTATAGAAACGAATGGGGCTCATGATCTGTCTGGTTACAAACATTACTCAAAATATCTTATGTTCATCAGAACAAATACATCTATACAGGTTTGTAACAACATGGGAGTAAGAAAATGACATGATTTTCATTTTTGGGTGAACTATCCTTTTAAATAAAACTGTAAAAAAGTTTTTTAAATGTGGTAATTTGAAAAGGTTTAGATGACGGAACATGTCAAGACATTAAAAACATTTTATTGTTGGATACAAGAAAAATCCTAAATTGATACCAACAAGTATTATGCTGTTTTGTGTACAGTTAAGTGATTTAATGATAAATTGTATTGCACTGATTTTTGTTGGTGTTAAAAATTGTCTGTATGCTTAGTGTATGCAAAATTTAAGTTCCTACTGAAGATGGAATCTGGACTTTTTCTTTAAAGTGCAGCTGTTGTGTCACAACTAAAAAGAAAAAAGAAAAAGTTAAATATTGTGAACAGAGTTTGTGCTTGTGTAGCATCTTATTTCTAATAGAAATAAATGATAAAGGAAATGTTTTATGACCTGTCTTTATTTTGCCAATTGAACCTTTCTCATCCACAAAACATAAAAAAGCTAATTAACTGAACAACAGCAATTGCGGTGACATAAATATCATTATTAGGAAAATTAAAAAATCAGAATTGCGTAAACAAGCAAGTGTTAGTTGGCTAACATGAATAATAATTTTGCCAATTGAAAATTCTTCATCCACAGAACATAAAAAAGCAAATTAACTGAACAACAGTAGTTGGTTTAAAACAAAAATCTCAATTGGGAAAATATGTAAATCAGAATTACAAAAACAAGCAAGTGTTAGTTGGCTGAACATTGTATCATTACTATGTTTAATTATTTAAAATACATTGAGACAACGCAAAAGTCTTATTGCATCAGGTTGACTCACTTTTTTACGTTTTCGCAGCATTTTTTTTTTTTACAGTGCAGAAAAATTAGCTGAACAACGGTAAATGTAACCACACATTAAAAGGCAACACATACACACATCATTCTATGGCTGAAGTTGAAATGTACACATAGGTTTGCAGGTAATTTTTGAGGTGAGTAGAAAATAAACTGGGAGAGGATGAGCATATCCTTGGGATTAGAGAGCATGCTGTGGTCTCAGAGGAGATGTCTAATGTTCAACATCAAGGCGCTGTGGAGTAGTGGAGGGCAGAGAGCCCGTGGGGCCCAGTGTCTAATACCCCTTAACCGCTTCACTAGCAGCAGCTACAGAACCCTTAGGACCTACACACACACACACACACACACATGCACACACAGCACAGCCAGGGATGTCAATGAGCCACACACATCCACACTATATCACAGAAGATAAGAGAAAATCATACACACATTTCACAGGGAGGGCTGTATGAGTGAGTGAGTGAGTGAGTGAAGGGGTGCATAAGTAAACAGATGAATCATTGAATGAATTAGATGTAATTTAGTTTTCAAGATCATTTTCCACACTCTGTCTGACCCTTAGGGTGCTTACAAACTGCACACTCATTCAGCAGCATCCTTATACTGTGCTTTCACATAGCGTTTCTGCTGTATATAAAACTCCACAGAAAATGCAATCATTTCTGGCCTATTTCATTTAATACAATTATTTCTGTCACATATTTCCTTTAATAATGGTTGCAAATTATAAAATTGCAATCGTTGGCCAATGAGTGGGATCACATTTACATCCAGATTTTAATGAATCTGCATGGAACAACATAAAACCTCAAACTACAGCCATAAATTGCTTGAATAAGCTGGATCTGGTCAGATTTGCTGAATAGAAAGTACTGCCACTGTGCATGCATCAAACCTAACAAATTTCTTAAAAATGGTAGAGTACAACTGTATTTACATAGCTGTATTTCAGTTCTTCTTCTTCTTGTTTTAATATTTTAAAACAACTGTTTTCTGTTTTAAAATATTTGAAAATGTAATGTATTAATTTGCTTTCAAAATAGAAAACTTTTCAATAGCCATTACTCCAGTTTTCAGTTTCACATAACAGTTCATAAATGACATTAATATTCTGAATTGGTGCTGAAATTATATTTCTTATTGTTTTTGTTGTTGATAACCTATGACATGTCAGGTGTCAGTGTATAATAAGTATGCTGTGAGTTCTTAAGTTTACATATTGTTTTTTTTTTTTTTAAATAAATGTATATACTATATAATATATATGTACCATGTGAGGGAGTTCTCCCCTCCCCTCCCATAAAGTTGGTTGGGTCCATAGCCCATATTTTCCAAAACTTTTTCTCAGGTAGGCTACTGCTAGCGTCTGCTGTGAACTATGGGGGTGGTAGTATAATGTTGTGGGGCTGCTTTTGATTTTGCAATGCTGCTGACGTGTTTTCTGATTAACCCAATAACAAAGATAACACGTCAGCAGCGTCGTAGGTCAGCTGCGTCACTGCAGTGTTGTGAACCCGCTCACAACAGACCCGGAAGAGAAGACAATGCTGAATATAGTTGTAATTTTTGTTATTTTTGGACAGAAAGATCTTGGACTAAATATAAAATATGTTTAAATTTGTTCTGAAGATGAACATAGATCTTACGGGTTTGGAATGACATGAGGGTGAGTCATTCATGACATAACTGTAATTTTTAGGTGAACTAACCCTTTAAGGACAACAAAGTCAAGGTATTGGATTGGCCATCACAAAGCCCTGATATCAACCCAATAGAAAATTTGTGGGTGGCACTGAAAAGGCGAGTGCAAGCAAGAAGGCCTACAAACCTGACCCAGTTATACTAGTTCTGTCAAGAGGAGAGGGCCAAAATTCCAGCAAACTATAGTAGAAAGCTTGTGGAAGGATAGCCAAAACATTTGGCCCAAGTGAAACAATTTGGTAGGGGAATTCTACCAAATACTAAGGAAGTGTATGTATACTTCTGACTTTGATGAATGTGATAAAAAAAAAAAAAAATAGATAAAAATTCTCCCTTGCTCGATTCTTACATTTGACAATAATAAAAAAAGTTAATATTTATTCACCTAAAACAGAATAAAGTTTACTCATATTTAATGTATGACAGTAAAGACATAAAAGTATGTTATGTTCATACATACATATATATATATATATATATATATATATATATATATATATATATATATATATATATATATATATATATATATATATATATATATATATATATATATATATATAAATATAAGTAAACAGATGAATCAGATGAATATATATATATATATATATATATATATATATATATATATATATATATATATATATATATATATATATATATATATATGTGTGTGTGTGTGTGTGTGTGTGTGTGTGTGTGTGTGTATATACTGTATGGCCTTTTTTTTTTTTTTTTTTACAATCGTTTGTGCATTACTGTTGGAAACTTCATGTAATTATTCACAACAACCAATGATCAAAATACAAATTGTTCAAGATAGTTACCACTTTTTAAATGGCTTGGATACAATAAAAATACAATTCAGACCATTTGTTCATTACACTAAAATCACCAGTTCAAAATGACACAACTTAAAATCAAAGTATCACTATTTCAAAATGCAACTCAAACATCACATCTGTGTTGAGTGACTATTCATTTCATTAAAATGATCAAATTATCAATTGATACACAACTGCTCAAAATGCTAAGTAACTGTTGCATAACTCTTGATCCATAGTTTTTAATGGAAATTGATGAACAATATTACACATTTAGATTATTAAAGTGAAGCAACAGAGAATTGAATATGTATAAGTATGATAAATTGTGATCCCAAAAAAAAACCTAAATTCGTTATCATTGTTATCAGCATTTTCTTTTCCCTACAGTAAATGTCTTTTTAGAGGGTGATAGAGCTGGAAGTTTTTTACATATAACGTTAGTTTTATTATTTACCTTTCACTATTCACACTTAGTGTAAACAATATGCTATTAGTTGCATTTTCAAACTAGGCCTCTACCTTACATGTACTACACTCTAAGATTTATTATTATTATGATAATTTTATTATTAATGGTTCATATAATTATGGAGGGTGTTTCATTTGCATTTATTTTTATGTAAATAAACAAATATAATAATTGAACAGATATTTTAATTAGACCACCTAGGAAACTCTGATTCCACACGCATTTTAGTCATCTTATGTTACATTTTCTAATTAAGACAATTGCAAGAGCAGAAAGCAGCATGGGGAGATAGGGAGAGGAAGAGAGATGCGTTTTCACTGTAAATAGCTCTTAATTGTTGGCTTCCGGCTTTTCAGCCTGTTGGACAGTTCACCTTAGGGCAGATATGCCTCACGATCTGATTCACTGGCAATATCCTCATAATTGCTATCACTGCATGTCCAGATAGAAAATATTTGGATGACCTGCTGAACTCATTAAATTGTCAGTTAATGAATCTCGCATATGTCTATTTGTTTATATATATCATAATATATCATCAATTATTATAATAATATTACCTGGTGTTGGTGGTATACAGTAGAAATTAATTTTGTTTTTAGTTATACTTTAAAGGCAAACAAATATGTACCTCATCACATTATCATTAAACTGCAAACTACATATGGTGTGACCGAGCAGCACTATATAAATCGCAGTGTTCAGGGCTGAAAGCTGAGAGCAGTTTATCGGAGTAATGTTTGATCTCATATTCCAGACCTCCCTGACAGATGTTGACGATAATGCATTAGCTAAATATTCTGCCTGCTCTTTCAAATTGAGCTTGTTTGTTCACAAGCATCATTTGATGGCGTAACACATTTTTGGAAAATATTTATTTAGAACTCTTCCTGTTTGTTATGATTGAAACAGAGATTACTGTATCTGGAGAAATTGGCTAGATTGAAGTAAACCTATAATGGTCCTTCTCTTTTATTTAATTTGGACCTCTCCACAGTCGAAAACCCTCTCAAATTCAAATTCCTCTGAAGCTGTGAATGCAAATAAATCATTGGCTCTTTACCGGGTGTTATAGTCCTCAGCCTATTTGTGTGAATGTTGTAATATGCCCTGTTTATTCCCCTTTCATTTCTTCACACATGCAACTGAGGAGACAATCTTTTACACAAAACAGCTCTATAGATTTGATTACTGATGGGGTGCATATTTAGACAGGTTGTCTTAAAATTTCAATACAGCGATGTACTTCATTTAAAATGTTTTTTAGCAATAATTTCCACTTTATGGGGACCACTTGGTAATGTCTCCAGTATTTGCGCTGATGTGTCTTATTGGTCATATTTTGACATGCTTTCAGCATTCACTCAGCTCCTCATGAGTAGGTATGCAAGTTTATTCTTCAAGCTAACCTTCTCATAGTCTTTTTCATTTTTTTTCCATACCAGTTAATAGATAGCATGGAAGGTCTGGGCCACCTGGAACACAATAATGAGCATGTGAAATATTTTCAGAAGTGGTTTCAGAAAATCCTTCACACACAATATTTATCATGGAAATGTTGTCTGCCACAATTTTTTTTCTGGCAGTATCTGGCCCTTAGTTACCTCCACTCTCCCTCTCTATCATTGTTCTCTCTTCCATTTTACAATTGTCATCTTTTCCCATTGCAAGTTTTATGTCTTTTTGTTGTAAGAACTCACCCGCCAGCCCTAAAAGCGGAATCCAGGAGACTGGTCGAAGGTTTAATGCATATTCAGTCTTTTACTTGTGCTTGAGAATTTATCAGGATTTAGTTTAAATTGTAGTCTAGCTCCATGTTCAATCTGATTCCAATTTCGCGTGATCATTACATTTGGCCAGGCAATGTTTCTAATTAAAAACTGATCACAAATATTGATTATTAATTTAGATATTTGATTACTCTGGACTCACTATACTTTCAATTATCCGTTCACTTGGGGACCTGATGTCTCTTTTGAGCCTATGGGGCACCAGTCTCACGATCACAAACTCGCCAGTCCGTTGTTAGTCAGAGGGTGTGTGTAGACTAATACCCGTTTTGCCTGCTGCCTACTGCTTGTTTATGACAAAAGTGTAATTGACTTAGTCTTTTTACCATACAACTTGCTAACATCAGTGATAGACAGAATCAAAAGGTCTCAGTTGATGTGCCTACTGCTCCTATCATTCAGAGTATTCAGTTTGACCTATCCTGGCTGTAGATTTTGAGGTAACAAAAGCCTCCTTACAGTTTACTAGTCAATGATTTTAGTAAAGTTCAGAATAAATCAAATATAACATTTTATTATTAATCAGGTAAAACTGTATAATGCAAATTACATAATGAAACAATTAGAAGCAAATTAGAAAGTATAGTGCAATTCTGAATCATATTGTAAGCTCATGGCAACCCAGCTCCTGCACACAGACACTGTAGCCACATGGGGAACTGCTAAGTGATCCACGCAGGAGGCAAACAAATTTAACATAGTCACACATGTAACAGTTATCCTTATTTAAGACACATGGTCTAAAATGCTTTGCAAAGTACTCCAGTGTTTTAGAGAATAAACTTAACTAGCCAATGTGCACATGTAGTAGCGAAAACAACTATACAGTGTACTCTATGGGTACAATTACATTACAATTACAAACACAATTACATTTTTGAATAAATAATAATAAACAGTTCCTGAAAAGTAGTATTTTGTCACTCTCCTTATATACTCAGACGAGAAAGAAATCTTTAAATCTGTTGTCAAAACCTAAAATACCTTTTGGTTGATAGGATCAATGATCAAGGGTCACATCTGGCTTGAAATACATAAACATTCCCACAGACCCCTAAAGGTGGACACACTCCCTCCTCAGCATTATACAAAACTCATAATATAAATTGGACTGTGAAATTGAGACCAATTTACCAATCCCACAAATACCTTTAAAATTATGCCAAACATGAAAAGTTTATGATCATGAATTCTGAAGCTATAGTAAATATTTTATGTGAGCAGAGCAACTTGAGTTCTTGGCATTTCTCTGTCAACTTTTAATGTGGTTTTATTAACAAAGTTCGGGAGAAGCACGATCAGATAATCATTCAATTTGGCACAGGTGCATCTCGTTTAGCTAACCATCCTAAATAGCACACAATATATATATATATATATTAGGGGTGTAACGGTTCACAAAATTCACGGTTCGGTTCGATACGATACACTGATGTCACGGTTCGGTTCGGTTCGGTTCGGTACGTTTTAGATACAGCAAAATGCAAAAACATCTCAACTTTTCAGAATGCCGCAAGCGCACCGCGGGTCATGTGACAAGAACCAACCAATCAGCTTCATCCTTTCCCGTAACAACGTTGAAAACTCAGCCAAGATGAAGGAACAGCTGATCATAGTTGTATATGGATTGCAATTTTGAAATAAATTTAGTAGCAGAGCTACTGCAAGCGATTTTTAGAGCTGCAAATCCATTTATCCTTTGCTGAAATTTCCGCGTCTCATGGAGAGAGCACGTCATTGTTGCTTAGCAAAGACAGACGCCTCATGAGCGCTTCTGCCCAAGCGCTTTGGAAAGGAGTAGAAAGACGTGCTTAGCGTTTTCCACGCGTTTTTAGGAGCGATATGTGAACGGACCCTAAGGCGCTCGCTCACTCAGCACGCGCTGAAGGCTCATTGCAAAATGTCTAATGCATTTAACAGACCAGAAATATAAGATCCTAAAATAACCAACAGGTCTGGTGTTTGGGTGCACTTTGGATTCCCTGTAAGCTATAATACTGGTGTCTAAATGCTGCAGGCATAGTTTGTTGCGTGCATGTTTCTCCTTTTTTTCGTCTTTTCCCAGATACTGACACAATAAGGTGATGTCGGCGTAAATGAGTTGACATGTTTCAAGTATTCACGCTGGTGTTTTTTTTTTTTTTTTAAAGCAATGAAGCAACCGCGCGAAGCCCTCACTATATAGGATTTTAGAAAGAATGCAGAGCACTAGTGTAGTGTGCAAACTTACCACAGTGTGGATTTCAGAAAGTGTGCAAAGACTTCACGTGCACACTTACCATAACATGGATTTACAAATAATGTTCTAAGGAGGGGCTCTCATGTCACTCTGATCGAGCAGCTCATAGATGGAATCATGCATCTCAAACAATATGTTTGAGAGTCATCTTCTTTTTCTAGTCTGTTAAACGCATTGGCCATTTTGCAACGAGCCTTCAGCGCGTACTGAGTGAGCGAGCGCCTGACTGAGTCATAACATAACATCCCAGATAGCAAACAGTCATTGAAACTATGCTGAATCAACATCCCGTTGTCAACATTAAGTCATTGAATCAACATCGAACTCTGATGTTGATCCAACATCATTTTGCACCCTGATTTAATATTGAAACAATGTTGAAATTCTGTCCATAGATCAACGGAATTTCAATGGTATTTCAATTATCAGGAATATTGAAACAATGTTGAAATTTCAACTGAACTAAGGATCAACGTGATTTCAATGGAATTTCAATCATTTTTAAATGTTAATTTTAAATGTAATGCCATAAATTAAATAGCCTGCTTTATCTACAGCCAGGATGTTAAAAATTAATAGAACATTTAAAATCTTGTATAAAACACAGAACACACCACACTATTTAAAATCAAATTCCTGTTTATTAGCCTCTACTCTTTATTTACACTTCATTGTCATCTGATGCCTGCATAAGTTGTCGTCCAGTCCCTCCTGCCCGGTCTGGCGCATAGCGCAGCCACTTTTGGGTGAAAATTGGGTGATGGTAGCTGTCCCCATCTGCTGAGTAAGAGCATCTAAAACAGAAGATGAAATCACAATGCAAAACAAATTTAGCATTTAAGTTAAACAGAACATATATTTGAACAAATTCAGTAGCCTAGGCCTATGATTTTTCAATGATCGGATAAGGCAATAAGTTCTCGTGTTGTAGGCTAGATCATATTTCCCCTATATTCAAAGCACTTTTCAAAACTGCCTGTTCATGGATGTATTAGAATTAAAGGGAGGCAAAAAGGATTAGCTTGCAGTGACCTCTTTCATAAGGAAAATGTATGAGGCCAATTGACTCAAAAATGTTTTTTTTATTATTTTATTGGTTAAGAAGTAGTTGTTAACACCACAAATTTAATATAAATAACTGGATACTAATTAAATAGTTAATGTAGATTAGAGTTACCATAGACAAAAGATGTTTTGACAAAATAATCATAGACAAAAACCGTTGCATTCAGTTTTTGATGAGGTTTTGGGCTGGAAAACCAATTGCAAGTGGTGCAAGTTGTTTGCAGAAATAAAATAAAATGAAATCAAAAATATTGTTTTGCTTACTTGGTGTGCAATAGTGATCTGTAAAAGAACAGAAAAGACAAAAATTTCTGTTAAAAACAGCAATTAAAATTCACAATCATACAGTGTGACTGTACTTTATACATATGTACTCAGGTAACCAATCTGTTATTAAAAATATAAAAACAAAGAACATGAACAACATAATATACAAATTAAATATACAGTGGTTGATTCTTTTCAGCTACAGTTGATGTTATAGTAGCATTCAAGAAATAAATGTAAAATATAAAAAACGAAATACACTTTAATGTAGGCCTATAAAATATACAATTCTCATTAAAGCTAATGAATTACGCCCCATTAACTGGACTCCCCCGGCCTCTCAGATCACCATACATGTTAAAGGGATTTTAATGCTAAAATATGCTATTTTTTATGCTGCACTTTCTTCCTATAGTGAATATCAAGCTACATATATCTAGCTTCGCGCTTTGACACTTGCGTTTCAGATCGTTTAAATAGGGCCCATAATGTTTATTGAGATAATAGTACAATGTTGACATTTCAATGATTTATAAGTGATTAATAATATATTAACTAGTAACTATTAACCATTAAGGATTTTGTTTGATTCAGTTGTTTACTGAAGGCCCTGACTGAAACCCCAGGGTACTCAGGGTACTCACTGTCTGACAGCAGGTTCACTTAGACTCTGCTCATCATCACTGAAGAGTCCAGGAACAAAACAAGCCATCTGACACAGAGACAACAATATTTACTCTGCAGTTCCAGGTTCATTAGAAGGAAACAAGATAAAGCAGAGGTAAAATGCAGATAAAAGACAGAATAATATATATAACAACAATAATAACATATGTAATATACAAATTCTACTACTAATAATATAATCTTAAAATAACAGAATCTATATTTTTAATTTTAGGTTGAGTGTGACTTACGTTTTGATGTCAGGGACTCCTTAAAATTGGTGAAATATATTCTGAAAAAGGCATATTAATGTATTTCATGAGCTTCTTTCATGAGTATTTCATGAGCTTATTTTCATGAGTTCACCTGTATTTCTAAGTCAGTATCTCCCTTCAGCCACATTTCTGAATGGAGATACTGACTTAGAAATACAGATTTACTGAAGAAGCTCATGAAATACGTTACATTAATATGCCTTTTTCAGAATATATTTCACCAATTTTCTTTTCAAAAATCTTGGAGTTTCACTTTGTTCTGTATAGTTTATTTCTGTCCTCCTGAAATCACAGAACAATTTGTATTAATATCTGTTTATCATGAAATATAAACACTCATGTGAACTTGTTTTCAGCCGATTAACGTTACACTCTCAGTGTAAGTGACGTCATCGATTCAGTAAATCAGCCTTTTCCAAAAAAAAATACACTGACAAATTAACAGCAAAACATTCAGAGCCATCAAAATATCTCATACACACACGAAGATTTGATGAAAAGCCCAGAGTTTCATCAACAAGAGCTCAAAATTAGCCTAACGTTACCTGAAAACTGCTAAGACGCTAACGGACTTTTTCGAAGACATTAAACCATTTCTATAAAATAAATTTAATTGAAACATGTCAATAACAAGTAAGAAACTTGTCAGAAACATTTGTATATCATATTTGTGTGATTTTAGCGACTAAACTTACCTAAAACAGCGTAAACCGCAGCGAGAGAAGGAGATTACTGCTTGCCAGTAACGGTTTTTTTGTTGACGCCCCGCCGTTTCCATGGCAACTCTGCTCCCCGCTCGCGCAGAACTCACCGCACACACAGCATTCACACAAACAAACATCTCGAGTTAAAACATTACAATTATAATGTACAGCCTCATTCAATAATCACTCACTATAGAGACGGATTCTTTCTGGCAGCCTGTAAAAGAGTGAAAAACACGACGAAAAAGCAGTCAGGACTTCTCTTTAATAAACCGCTTTTACATTTTCCCTCCGAGAAACTGCTGGAAACTCAAGGCTTTAACATTAATTTACCGTGACCGTTGTCTAAACAAGTTAACGGTAACATTATTTGAAAATGAGCCAGTCTCTTCAGCTGCCCACAGACTGTATAAAAACACACCGCGTGCCTGTGCTGTCTGGGTTCATATCGAACATTAAGCAAGCTTACCTGTACTTGTGCCAAGGGTCCAGAAATGAGCTGTGTCCGGTGCAGTACGTTGGGTATACCACCCGTTGATCTCCCGGTCAACCAAAAATCGATGGATTTTCAATCATATTTCCCGGTCAACTATATTTCGATGCATTTTCAATCATATTTCCTGGTCAACTATATTTCGATGCATTTTCTATCATATTTCCCGGTCAACTATATTTCGATGACTTTTCAACAACAGCATCATTTCTCTGTCCACTATAAATCAATTACTTTTCAACACATTCAGGGATCACCCGGTAACCAAATATCAATGCTTAATCAATCATAAAGATAACTATGGATCAATGTTGTTCCAATATTGTTGCCATCAACATTAATAACATCAGGTTTTCATCGATATGATAATGTTGATTCAACATTTATTTTACATTGAAATTTCAATATCAACCATAATGATGATTCAGATGGAAAAACAATGTTTATTCAATGTTGGCTTGCTGTCTGGGATAAACATAAGTTGGTGTTTTTTTCTTCTTCGGGAGTGTCAGGGGCGTTGCCTGTTACGTCGTTTGGGTTATTGGGCTACCTTGTTGAACGCATATCATTATATTTCTCTTTTTTTTTTCCAAATATAATTAATTAGTCCAACGAACCGTTCGGTATGCATAATGCGTACCGCGTACCGAACCGAAAGCGTCGTACCGAACGGTTCAATACGAATACGCGTATCGTTACACCCCTAATATATATATATATATATATATATATATATATATATATATATATATATATATATATATATATATATCCAGTCTTCCTACCTCCTGTCCCACAACAGTTTTTTCAGCATCCCTCCTCAACCCCAACTCCTCACTTCTAATCTATTTATCCCAAATTGGGGATAGGGGGAGTTATTTGGGTTCGGGCTGTGCTCCGGGCCCAGACCCCTCCCCCAGGACAGCACGCCAAAATATGCCTACTATTCGCCTTCAGATTAGATGTAAGGGTGAACTCGTGAAGTGACCTGGACCATGTGTCCGGGGGGAAGTATGGGTGAAGGTACCGAAGAGCAAATGGTCTTTCTTCCAGATCTTCCTTCCTGATCAAATCATTGAAAGAGTTCCTGAGTGTTTGGCTTCACAAATAATTAATTTCATAAGGAAATAATTTCACTCCTTTCATTGTTTACATTTGCTCCGTTTTTGTTGCACACTTTCATAAAAGGAACACTTAGCTGCAAGTATACTGATTTAGCTAATCAGAAAATCCCCCGTATTCAGTGTATTGCTCAGTGTTGTCTATTCCTGTCTGTTTTTTTTTTTTTTTACATCTCTTTAGTTATGAAAGAATATGTTAACCACTTTTCACAGCACATCCATTTCACATTAATTCACAAGTAGTCATTGTTTGTTATGCAGGAAAAGAAAAATACAGCCTCCCTGTATTAAAAATTTAGCTACCTGCCATTTCATCCTTCTATACATATCTTTTCTCCTTGTTGAACAGGCAAGATCAAGGACAATACTGTGAGATACCTCACTCCATGTTATGAGAGAATCGTGTTATGTTAGTAAGCTAAATTTCCCATCGGTAGACAAGAAGATGCTGGCCTATAGTAGAGTCGAGTCCTATGTCCACACCCTGTACTTATGAGATATGTATGCTGACAATTGCCATGGTTGGTAATAGAACAGCTGCGCAATCTCTGCTACCCATAGTCTTCCCGGCCAGCATGGTGCTATTATGGTACTTTCCCACTGCATGGTATGGCATGGCTTGCTTTTGGGGGGGTTTACCACTAGTAACAGTACCATTACCAAAATGTGATGTGTACACTCTAAAAACGGCTGGGTTATTTTTTAAACCAAAATGCTGGGTTGAGTCTGTTGGGTCATTTTGTTGGGTTATTTTATTTATTTTTAAACACTTTTGGGTAGTTTCAATGTACCAGGAGTTGGGCTAAACCTGCTGGGTTGCGTCGCTGGGTTGTTTCAGGCCAGCACTGGGTTATTTAACGCGCCTTGAAGATGTTTAAATCGCTCCCCAACTGTCATTTTGGAAGAACAACGGCGCCAAACTGTTTTAAGGTAAGTTTATTTAATGTTTTCATTAATAATTATTTTAAATTGGCAGAATTATAACTTTTTTTGCGGCAACAATACTGTTAAACGTCTACAGGTCAACATTATTTATGTTAAATGATGAACAGTTTACCTCAAACGGCCAACCTACGTTACGTGACTCACAATCGTGTTAAACTATCTGAGACGACAGATTAAGGGGCCGTTCACATATCGCGCCATTTCTCCTCCTTTCCAAAGCGCTCGGGCAGTTGCGCCCCTGAGGCATCTGCCTTTGCTAAGCAACCATGACCTGCTCTCTCCATGAAGACGCGGAAATTTCAGCAAAGGATAAATGGATTTGCAGCTGTAAAAATCGCTTGCAGTAGATCTGCTACTAAATTTATTTCAAAATGGCAATCCATATACAACTATCATCAGCTGTTCCTTCATCTTGGCTGATCTTTCAACTTTGTTACGGGAAAGGATGAAGCTGATTGGTTAGTTCTTGTCACATGACCCGCGGTGCACTTGCAACATTCTGAAAATTTGAAATGTTTTTAACTTGATGCGGTGATGATGAGCCTGGAAAAAATGGGCGTGTTGCACCGCGTGCACGTTGCGACCGCGTCGCTTCCATTATGAGCGTGCATGCCACGCTTACATGGGAAATAACGAACTTGAGCGCGCAAAAGACGCAATATGTGAACGGCCCCTAATACAGTTTTATTAAGTTTCAGACAGTGACGGATGGCTGAAATATGCGAATACCTGTGAAAATAGATGAAAAAGTCGTTTCTGACACTGAAAAGCAAATTTGACATTTAAGTGAGTCAAATGAGTTCAAAAAGTGAATACGACTTTCTGCTCTAATGTAAACGCCTGCAGTTGTCCATATCGACATGTAAATCATACAAATTGTACAATATAGTCGGACCACAGGTCTAAAAGAACCGACGATCCAGTTCAAATAAACCGGTTCAGTAATTCTCAAACAAAGTGATTCAGGGAAAAGAATCAGTGTCTCAAGGCATTTCAAAGTGCGCGCACGCACAGCGAGTGATGCAGGCCGCGTTAGTGAGGTGATTTGATGCTTTTGTCATTAATAAAGTCTTTTTACATACAAATTATAATTCAAAATGTGTTTTTTTTTCCTGTCAGAAAAGCACATGGATACATTTGTGAGAGAAAAACTCGTCGAGTGCAGTCTTATTGAGGCGAACGGTAAGTTCGTGTTTATTATACATTTTACATAATTGTTTGTCTGTGATAATCAACTAACGTTAACCCTCACGTAACTTAAACGCACATATATTTTTATTTTGTGCTATAGTTAAAGCTGCACTTTGTAACATTGTGTTCAGAATGTACCTAATTTAGCAGCTTAAACATCATATACCAATTTTCCAGATCGTGTTTTTGACTTGTCCTTATAACTTTGGTACATCTATAAGTGTTTATATATGGACTGTTTTAAAGCTGCGGAGTAACCCAGTACCTACATGACTTGTCATAGAAATGTCTGTGTGCGCGCACGCAATGTGATCTCCTTTATCTGTGCATAAAACTGTGATTTATAATGACTGGAACATCCCATTGATTAGACAGTTTGAAAGCACACCTTTCAGCCAATCACTATATCATATTCTGCTTCTGTAGCCCAACTCATAGGTGAATTTAACAAATTATCATGATGGGTAAATTTCATGATTAACTTCACACAGTTAATTGAACTGAATCACTGTTATTAAAATTTTTTTTTTTTTTTTTTGTTTTTTTTTGTTTTTTTTTTAACTTTATTTTAAAGATTGGAACAAACATGGAATTCCTTAACCGAGCAGAGTCCACAAAATCCCATCCAATTGTCATGGCAATTTAAAAATGCCAGTAGATCTCTCAGGCATTGATCATAATCAATGCACAGGTAAGGATATTCTGGACTATTTTCAAAAGGAATTGCAAATTGTATATTTAATTGCATTTTTCCACATGTGGACGCAGACATTGTGACATAGTCCAAACGCAATTGAAATGCATTTGAATTTCAGATGCTTTACACAGAAAGCTGTCAATTTGTTTCAAGCGTGGGACTCTACTATGGGTTGTGTTTTTTATTGGGATATATTCTGTAGTTTTTACCCCAAATCTCTCACTGTTTGCACTCTGATGCACGTCAGCAAAACAGCGTTGCAGTTCTACTCTTATTTAACTATTTGCATCTTACCCTATATTTTATTCCTCCGGTGAAAAGAATTTGGTTAATGGTGAATATTGACCAATAGGACCATGTGGCTCTAACTGTTAGCAGGGGATAGTAGCTGCATCTGGGGTAAAAATGACAGAATTGTTTATTGTGTGAGGTGCAAAGAATATAGGGAGATCCGGGTTGCACTGTCTGTTCTTTAACACGCATCTCTCGGAGTGGCAGCTGCCTTTAGTAGTGCCTTAACCTCCATTGTTCAAAGCATTTGGCACAATTGTCTTTGAGTGACATCACCTCCCAATACAAACACTCTCCATAGTATGGTCCCACCTCTGGTAAAAATTGACAGTTTTCCATGTGAGGCATTGGAAATTCAAATGCTAAAGTAATTGCGATTCCATTTGAGTTTTGGCAGGTAACATGTGCGACACAGTGAAAAAACAGACATGGTAATTAATAACACCTCATGTACTTGTTCTTATGTTGCATCTACTGTATGCTAACATTAGTCTGTTTCTCTCTTATTCCGAGGTCACCGTAGCCACCCATATCCAGTACATATCCAGATCAGAGGGTCACTGCAGTCACCCGGTTCCAGTACGTATCCAGACCAGATGGTGGATCAGCACCTAGAAAGGACCTCTACAGTCCTGAAAGACAGCGGAGACCAGGACAACTAGAGCCCCAGATACAGATCCCCTGTAAAGACCTTGTCTCAGACGACCACCAGGACAAGACAACAAGAAACACAAGATTCTTCTCCACAATCTGACCTTGCTGCAGACTGGAATTGAACTGCTGGTTTCGTCTGGTCAGAGGAGAACTGGCCCCCCAACTGTGCCTGGTTTCTCCCAAGGTTTTTTTTTTTTTTTTCTCCATTTTGTCACCGATGGAGTTTTGGTTCATTCAGAAATCATTTTCTTATTTATTGCTACTGTAATTCTGTGATTTTTATTTTATTTATTTATTTTGCATTTGCTGGAAACAAAAAGAGGGAAAATTCCATGTTTGTCATTGGTACAAATTTCTGAATGTCAAATGGCATTAAAAATATTTGTTAACAGTCTAAATAACCTGTATTCTTCATTATTTATTAATCAATGATTGCTTTGTTAAGCAAAAGTGAAATTATGAGAATAACCCAGCAACAATAACCCAGAATCATAAAAACGCAAACGACTCTAACTTGGGTTTTCTCAAGCTGGGTTAAAATGTGTAAACCAACTTGCTGGGTTACTTTAACCCAGCACCTGTTCTGTCCAATATTTACCCAGCGCTGGGTTGCCAATTGGGTTATTTTTAACCCAGCCATTTTTAGAGTGTAAACACTGCTGATTACTGATTTGGGGGAGAGAATTACCACTACCTGCATTATTGAAACCTTTTTTGAATGAGCGAACCATTTTTTACACAAAATAATTTTTTTGAGATTGTTTCTTGTTCTGTACGTATAGATGTTCTTCTCATTGATAACTGAGGAGCGGATCCAGCGAGAGGTTGATAGGAAGACGCAGAACTAAAAAGTTTTTCAGGAGGTTGCAGCAGTAGAGGTGGCATAAGTTTAAAGACCTATCTATAATCCCGCCCTCTGTAAAGCGGTACTAAACAGCAGTGGAAACACAAACTGAGCCAAGCTGTTCTGAGCCATACCATGCCAAGCCGAGCCATACCATGCAATGGAAAAGCAACATTACAATCATCATATGTCCGCGTTCTCATATCCTCCATGATGTCGGCTCGATTAGACTTAATGGGGTGAATGTTTACAGTAACACATGTACTACTCCTTGCTGATTCATGTAGGTTATCACTGTTGTATTATTTATTCTGACCAGTACTTGATGATTTTTGAGGAACTGCACAAACTTTGGGCAAGGCTGATAATCCTTTTCCTGAAGGTCTGAATCTTGGGCGTCTTTTATGGCAAGGCCAACAAACTTCAAATGCCTCTCCCTTTCTCTTCCATAGATCAAACTGCTGCTGCATTGCTGTAACAATTGCTTCAAATAGAGCTTTTGGATCAATCGGGGCATCCAAAAACTCCACCTTCTCTTTCTCAGAGAGTCTGGACAAGCTCAGCCACAACAATCTCTGTTGCACAACCGCCAAGTCTATGCTGTTTCTGCAACTTTGTTTTGGCTCTGTGAGATGTATACAGGTTTAAGTCTGCAAAGACACATATCGCCTCCTAGAGTGCTGTGAGGAAAGACCCAGAATCTAGTTGATGACCCATTTCCTCTAGAAGTTCGGCTTGATAGGCCAAAAGGAAAGACGTTGCATTCAAAGCACGAACTGCCAGCACAGAATAGTCTGCCAGCACAAAGAATATTGATAAATTTAGAGCTAAAAAACTCACCTTAACACATTAGTTATATAACTCAAATCACTCAAGGAACGTTAGGAAATATTGGGTTTGGGACTTTACCTTGTGGCTTTGTCTGTAAACTGTAGACCAATAATTCTAATAGTTTGAGGACAACTTCTGAAATTGTTTTGTGGCTTGTACTACTAATTTGCGACATTCTATTTGCTGGTATAATTTTAAATTACAAATTGTCCCCAGAAATATGCATTCAAAGCAATAATCAGCCCAAAAATGACTATTCTGTCATCATGCACTTACCCTCATATCACCCCAAACCTGTATGACTTTCCTTCTTCTGTGATATGCACAAATATATTTAAAAAATGGTTGGTACTCTACCAAAATATTTTAACTCAAAATCGGTGGGGGGAGTGATTAACCAGTACTCTCTTCCACCCTGAGGTGAGACCCTTGAGCAAGGTACCGAACCCCGAACTGTTCCCTGGGCGGCGTGACATGGCCGCCCAGTGCTCTCAGTGTGTGTTCATGGTTTGTGTGCACTTGGATGGGTTTACATGCAGAGCAAAATTTCTGATTATGGGTCACCTACTTGGCCACACGTCACTTCACTTTAACTTTTCACTTTCCATCTCATAGTGCCTTTTAAGAGGATAGTTTTAAAAGTCATAATGGTACTGGTTTAGATCAACACATGGGTCAGTAAATTGTCAGAATTTAATTACTTATGGGGCAGGGGGGGGGTTATTACTTTAGATTGAATTAATCTTCAGACATAATTTGATTTACACTGTACATCAAAATGTAAATAAATAAATAGTAATAATAATAACATAACTGTCACCTGAAACTATATTATGCATGATCCCTGATGGTTGAAATAGCTTTCTAAATGTGTGACAATTTAAATGTTGGATTTACATGGTGAGTACAGACAGATGACACCTTGGTTCCACTAAGGAAGAGGAGTCGTTCTTCTGGAAAGTACATGTTGGGTTTTTTCCCAATCTTTTCGGCACTATTCATATGCAAACCTCTCAGTGACTTTTCCCGCTCTCTCTGTGTCTTCTCTAGGTCTTTGTAGTTGATTAATCCTTCAAATCTTTCTTCATTGTTTTGCCTTTTTTTTACTCACTGCATGCCAAGTCTGAGAAACTTTTTTTCCTTCTACCTGATGGCAATCAGGGGGGAAGTGTGCACTGCTGATTGACAGTTCTATGCTTGCCACTCACATCCCCAGAAAGGTGTCTGTGTATGTTTGAGAGAATCGGTGTCTCTGTGAGTGTAGCACTCTGTGACAGATTAAATCGGAGTGCAGGTGGGGGTTGCTAACTGAATTTTAGGGAGTCTTCTAGTTGGCATCTGGACAGCGAGATGTGCATTTGGAGGAAAATGTATGATATAAGGTAATGAACTGTATTTCTGTGTGGAAATGTTAACCCCTTAACTGTCAAACATCACGAAAACGGGACGCCTACGTTTACTTCACTATATTACAATCAAATCTAATCTAATATTGACAAACTATATATCGTTGGAAAGGTCTAAGACTCCCAAATATATATTTTACAAATGTTTTTGTTACAAATTATGTAGGGATTTATCAATCAATCAATCACTCACCTTTATTTATATAGTGCTTTAAACAAAATACATTGCGTCAAAGCACTGAACAACATTCATTTGGAAAACAGTATCTCAATAATGCAAAATGATAATTAAAGGCAGTTCATCATTGAATTCAATTATGTCATCTCTGTTCAGTTTAAATAGTGTCTGTGCATTTATTTGCAATCAAGTCAATGATATCCCTGTAGATGAATTGACCCCAACTAAGCAAGCCAGAGGTGACAGCGGCAAGGAACCGAAACTCCATCGGTGACAGAATGGAGAAAAAGCTTTACAGTATTAAATAGGAAAATAGTGTGTAATAATGCAAAGGGATAACAGTAAACACAGTTAAAGTCAGTTCATCATTGATTCAGTGATTCAGTCCCTCTGTGCAATTAAGTCGATGATATCATTTGATATTAACTCTCCCCAACTAAGGAAAACCAAGGAACCAAAACCCCATCGGTGACAGAATGGAGAAAAAAAACCTTGGGAGAAACCAGGCTCAGTTGGGGGGCCAGTTCTCCTCTGACCAGACGAAACCAGTAGTTCAATTCCAGGCTGCAGCAAAGTCAGATTGTGCAGAAGAATCATCTGTTTCCTGTGGTCTTGTCCTGGTGGTCCTCTGAGATAAGGTCTTTACATTGGATCTGTATCTGGGGCTCTAGTTGTCCTGGTCTCCGCTGTCTTTCAGGGCAGTAGAGGTCCTTTCTAGGTGCTTATCCACCATCATGTCTGGATACGTACTGGATCCGGGTGACTGCAGTGACCCTCTGATCTGGATACAGACTGGATCTGGTGGCCACGGTGACCTCGGAACAAGAGAGAAACAGACAAATATTAGCGTAGATGCCATTCTTCTAATGATGTAGAAAGTACAGGGTGTTATGTGAAGTGTTTCCGGTTCCGGTTTACCAAATTAATGCAGCCTAAAAATCCTTTAACGGATTTGGATATTAAAAGCATATTAGTATGTTATGTGTATGCTAGGCTAAAGAGATGGGTCTTTAATCTAGATTTAAACTGCACAAGAGTGTGTCCTTGTGCCCGCAGTTGATTTTGATATTCTAGGTATTATCAAATTGCCTAAGTTTTGAGAATGTAGCGGACGTAGAGGAGTATATTGTAAAAGGAGCTCATTTAAATACTGAGGTGCTAAACCATTCAAGGCTTTATAAGTAATAAGCAATATTTTAAAATCTATACAATGTTTGATAGGGAGCCAGTGAAGTGTTCACAGGACCGGGCTAATATGGTCATACTTCCTGGTTCTAGTAAGAACTCTTGCTGCTGCATGATGACGAAGAATTGACAGAGCAACCATCAAGTCTTAGACAGTGTTCAAGGTTATTACAAGCAGAGTTTTTCGGTCCTATAATGAACACCTCTGTTTTTTTCTGAATTTAGCAGTAAGAAATTACTCGTCATCCAATTTTTTATATCGACTATGCATTCCATTAGTTTTTCAAATTGGTGTGTTTCACCGGGCCGCGAAGAAATATAGAGCTGAGTATCATCAGCATAACAGTGAAAGCTAACACCATGTTTCCTGATGATATCTCCCAAGGGTAACATATAAAGCGTGAAGAGTAGTGGCCCTAGTACTGAGCCTTGAGCTACTCCATACTGCACTTGTGACCGATATGATACATCTTCATTCACTGCTACGAACTGATGGCGGTCATATAAGTATGATTTAAACCATGCTAATGCACTTCCACTGATGCCAACAAAGTGTTCAAGTCTATGCAAAAGAATGCTGTGGTCAATTGTGTCAAATGCAACACTAAGATCCAGTAAAACTAATAGAGAGATACACCCACGATCAGATGATAAGAGCAGATCATTTGTAACTCTAAGGAGAGCAGTCTCAGTACTATGATACGGTCTAAATCCTGACTGGAAATCCTCACACATACCATTTTTCTCTAATAAGGAATATAATTTATGACAAGAGTGCACCCTCAAAAATCTACATAATAACAAGAGTTTTGACCTTTGTTTAAAAAAAAAAAGACTTCTTCGTTGCCTTTTCTCTATAAAATTTTAGAAATCATCAGAAATTATATATCAACTGAAAGCTTAAAATCTCAAAATTAATCCGTTTTAAAATCAGACATTGCATTACCATGTAAATGGTACATCAATATAATGTTACAAAATGTTTTCAGTCATGAATTATAAAAATTTTGATTTGTATCATGCAAATTCAAGTCTATCTTCAAAAATGTGAGTGACAGTTAAGGGGTTAAACTGATGAATTACTGAGACATAACATTTATATTATTCAAGACATTTTTTTTAATGCCTCATATGAGTCATCATCATGCCTCATATGAATTAGAGTATAGTGCAATATCCCACTAAACACTGGACAGACATGCAGATCATGTCTATATTAGGTCCGTCAGTCCATGAACTTTTCTAGAGTGAGACATGACATTCAGCCAAGTGTGACCCATACTCAGAATTTGTGCTCTGCATTTAATCCATACAAAGTGCACACACACAGTAGTGAACAGACACAAACCATGAACACACACCCGGAGCAGTGGGCAGCCATTTATGCTGCGGCGCCTGGGCAGCAGTTGGGGGTTTGGTGCCTTGATCAAGGGAACCTCAGTCATGGTATTGCCGACCTGAGATTCGAACCCAAAACCCTAGGGTTAGGAGTCAAACTCTCTAACCACTAGGCCACGACTGTCATGTCTTTATAATGGAAAAACTAACTTTCGTTATTTCGAGATAACGAGAAAATTAAGTCGTTATAATGAGAAAGCGACTTCAATTATTTTTTAGATTTATTTTGCACAGATATTATATATAACTGTAAAAAATTTCTTAAAGTGCAGTTAGCGGACTAATAATAACTGGATGTAGACGGAATATAAAGGATGATACAAACTACTTAAGGTACACTATCCTACATCCTCATTATGATATTAAATAATAAAAAAGTAAAATATTATATTACATTAAAATTTATGCATTTACAGTAGCAGACGCTTTTATCCAAAGCGACTTACATTGCATTCAGGCTAACAATTTTCCCTAACGTGTTCTCCGGGATACATACACAAACAATATTCATATATTAACAACATTAGTAAGATAAGCCACTTCCATGTTTGTTTCACATTAAACAATTCTACAAAAAAATTATGTCGGCCCTCACACACACAGTTTTTCATATATATATATATATATATATATATATATATATATATATATATATATATATATATATATATATATATATATATATATATATATATATATATATATATATATATATATAGTATATTTCTTGTAACTTTGAACCTCCATTACATCCCAGTTCTTCATGAGAAGCAATAATAGTCTTCAATTTGCAGCCAGCAAGGGTGTATTGATTCTCCCAACACTGCCTTGTTTCTGTTATTGAGCAAATCAAAGCTGTAATTTAAGTGTTACCTCTGGAAAACATGGATTGCATTTGAAGAACATTTGTATCCGAGTGTAATAAATTACTGTAAATAGGCTGGCCTGGAAATCAGATGAATTGCCAGGTTGAATTGTAAAATAATTTGTGATTCAAAGCCTGTCAAGGTAGGACACAATTAAATGAGCTCTTATTTACCTGTTCATGTGAATAGCAAGATCTGCAGCACTGGGCTCATCTTCAGTGACTACATATTAAGTTCACACCCTTTAATTGAAAATGATAACTGATGTTTAGAAAATATTTAAACAGATAAGGCATGCAGTAGACAAAATAAAATAAAAAATTTCCCTGGGTGTCCGTTAGTGGTCCCACTTCCCCATAGTCACCCCACTGCAGGCACTACATTTCCCACAAGCCTTTGTCCCATTCATCACTGTCAATTGCACACCTGGTATTGCACTCAGCTGTCTCCACTTTCATCATTTTCACCTGTCCATATAAACCAGCCTGTCTCATTCTGTATCATGTAGTCCTTTTTTTCCGTCACACGGCTTTCTCGTGTTCCCTTGTGCTTTTCTCGTTTCTTGTTTTGGACTGATTTTATAGTTATGACCTCTTGCCTGTTTTTTTGGATTTTGACCTTGGATTACCCCATTAAAATACTGTGATTGGATCTCTCGTTTCCTGTGTGCATTTGTGACAGAAGGACTCCATCATGCCCAGATCCAGTGGTGTGGGATTTTGTATCCGTTCCCCAGCCAGCCATAGAGGAGCGGATGGGGAGACTTTCAAAATTAACCACCCTCCGTCAAAGGGGGAGTGAGTTGGGTGGTTTGGCACAAATATTCTGGACCCTGGTGGTAGGAATGGGATACAATGATGAGGCACTTAAAGACCTTTTTAACGCTTGTCTGGATAACCCTGTGCCTGAGTGGGAGATGAAGGAGCTGGAAGTCCTGGATTTTTGGGGGTTTACCATGTACGTACAACATCGGTCTCAGTGGGATACCCCAGCCACACCTGTCTCTCCAGGTGTGATGGCCGTCTCTAGATCTGTGTCTCCAGTCAGGACGACCGCCAGCCCAGCGCCACTGCACAAGGTGGTCGCCAGCCCAGTGCCACTGCACAAGATGGCCGCCAGCCCTGCACCACAACATCAGGTGACCGCCAGCCCAGTGCCACTGCCCAAGATGGCCGCCGGCCCAGCGCCACAGCACAAGATGTCCAGCCCAGCAGTCGAGTCAGGTCCCCGTTTACCATCCAGAGTCGAGTCAGGTCCCCATTGACCCTCTAGGGTCTGGTCAAGTCACCATTAACACTCATGAGTCAAGCAAAACCACAGTTAGACCTCATGAGTCAAGTCATGTCACCAATGATCTTCATGGGCAAGGTCAAGTAACCAAGGATCTTCATGACTCAGGTCAAGTCACCATTAACGTTCATGAGTCAAGCCCAACCACAGTTAGACCTCATGAGTCAAATCACCGTTGATCTTCATGAGCAAAGGCAAGTCTCTGCGGAACTACCAGAGCCTCTTCACATCTCTGCGGAACTACCAGAGCCTCTTCACGTCTCTGCTGAACTACCAGAGCCTCTTCACGTATCTGATGAACTACCAGAGCTTCTTCACATCTCTGCGGAACTTCCATAGCCTCGTCACGACCCTGCGGAGCTTCCAGAGCCTTGTCACGTCTCAGCTGAACTTCCTGAGTGATTGTCCTATCTTGTCATGGCCATGGAGGCCATCCAGGAACTCACCGCCTGCCCTGTCATGGACATGAAGACCATCTACCATCTTCACAGGGCCACGGAGGCCACCCTTAACATGTTCATGTTCTCTATTTCAGGCTTACCTAACCAGACTTGCTCTCCTGTACCATCGATCCCACTGTGGTGGTCTTCTGCGCCACCCTGGTGGGCTTCTGTCTCAACCACATGGCTGTGGTGGTCCTCTGCGCTGACCTGGTGGGCTTCTGTCTCGACCGCACGGCTGTGGTGGTCTTCTGCGCCGCCCTGGTGGCCTTCTGTATCATCTGATCGGCTGTGGTGGTCCTCTGCGCCACCCTGGTGGGCTCCAGTCTCGGCCGCAAGGCAGTGGTGGTTCTCTGCACTGCCCTGGTGGGCATCAGTCCTGTCTGCTCGGCTGTGGTGGTCTCCAGTTCCACCTGCTCAACCCTGAATTCCTGCCCTGGGGGCTCTTCTCTGGGCCCCTGAACTTTTCGTTCCCTCCTGGCCTCTTTGTTTTGTTGCTGTTTTAGTTTTTTCACTTCCGGTCTCTGTTTCCCTTTATGAACCTGGCCCTCCGTCCCTCCCCCTGGTCCTCCGCCGGTCCACCTCCCTCCTGGTCTCTGTGTTCCTTGGTTTGTTCTTGTGTTTCGGTGGAGCATCTGGTAGCTGCTCATTGGGGGTATAGTGTCACAGCATCTGGTTTGTGTTTCTCTGGGTGTCCACTAGTGGTCTCACTTCCCCATAGTCACCCCACTGCAGGAACTACATTTCCCACAAGCCTTTGTCCCATTCATCAATGTTAATTGCACACCTGGTATTGCACTCAGCTGTCTCCACTTTCATCGTTTTCACCTGTCCATGTAAACCAGCTTGTGGACATTCTGATTCTGTGCGTGTTCTCACATATTCTCAATCCAGGACATGTTGGTGTACATGAAATTGTAGGTGGGGGAGTGCATGTACAGTGCTCTCTCCACTCTCAATAGCACGACTGAGGTGCCCAAACCCCCAACTGCTTCCCGGCCGGGTTCAGTTTCACTTTGAATCATTTCTGTCCCTCAGTTAGGATCACTGAAGGAGGGTTGCATTTGAAATTTCCAAA
This sequence comes from Carassius gibelio, assembly GCF_023724105.1. NCBI lineage: Eukaryota > Metazoa > Chordata > Actinopteri > Cypriniformes > Cyprinidae > Carassius > Carassius gibelio. Next base: position 14,730,041 of record NC_068377.1, read on the forward strand.
TATGACTGTTTATGGAGTAATGCTAGTATTATTATGGAGTAAGACTGAAGCTTTGCAATAACAGGAATACATTTAATTTTAAAACATAATTGGATTAATTAAAATATGTACAATTTTTATAAAATTTCACAAGATTACTGTTTTTACTGTATTTTTTCATCAAATAAATATAGCTTTTATGTGTGTAAAAGACTACTTAAAAACAAAAGAAAGCTTACCAACCCCAACAATTTAATTGTTCCTTAATTGTTCCTTACGGTCTTTCTACCGTTTTTTTTTTTTTTTTTTGCCTCTCGCCCCACCAATCAGACAATCATAACCATGCAGCACTGATTTGTTTTTACACTTCACACTTTTCTAGACTGTGATCTTGACAGTGAGGAACCCCTTCTCTCCCTCACACTGAATCACTGGAGCTTAAAGTGTACAACACATGGACTGCTGCTGGCGGTAAAGTAGGTTAAGAACAACCACTCACCTCACAGTGGAAAACATTCTCCCTTACAGGGCTGAGATATGAAATACATTTCTGATATGTGTATTCACAGCACAAGCCATTCATCTTCATCCTATGGCAACTATCAAAATTTCAACAATTTCACTTGTATAAGAATTTTGTAATTTCAGCAGTTTAAAAATATACCCACAACAATAGCATTAATTTAGATAAACGTAGATGTAAAATATAATTGCTTTTTAAGGGTATTCGCCATTAATGCATCTCAGAAGAGTGTTTGTAGTTTCACCAGGGCACTGGCGCACTCTGAGATAATATGAAATGAATGGCAGTTAATAGGGATGTGCACTTCAGAGCAGAGGTCCATGACTACACATGCCTTCAGACTCTCTCAGGGACATTTAGTGTTCAGCATTAGGGAAACACACTGCAGCAAGCTCTTAAAGTAGTCTTTGAGTTTTTCAGTCAGGGAGAATGAGGAGGGGGATGTAGAAGTAGATTACCACCGACAACTGTGACTGCAGAAGGAGAGATAGAGAAGAGAGAGAGAGAGAGCAAATCATTATTTCGTCTGACCAGCGTTTAGAATAACTGATGTGATGTGGGGATTTGAAAATGAAAGTAAAGAAAATGTGACAGCACTCTTCATAGAGATAAGAACAGATTAAAATGGGAAAGGGGAAAAGACAGGAGAGATTGAGGAAAAAACTAAAAATCAAAAGTTAGTCACACCTGCTGCCCATGAGGCACTGCTTAAAGATATCTGGCCAGGCATCTCTTCTGAGTAATGAACAACTGAAAATGTCACACATACTGTCCTTTTATTTCAAGGCTGAAACCAGATGTTTAGTGTTATGAAAATTGAATTGTTTTGAATATGTCTTCCATCAAAGCCCTTGCTACTGTGTATTCAATAACGATTACACGTTCGTACTTTCTTATAAAAAAAAAAAAAAAAAAAATGTTGGTGTTAAATATGAGAGCAGTAAGCCATGAACATGCAACAGTCAGCAGGGCTCTATGTTGGGTCCCCTGCCTTTGTCATGTACAGACCGATGCATTCATCATGGTTATTTCACAGTTATTTCACAAGTCCTATGGTATCAGTTCACTACATGCTTTCTCCGTTTTCAAAGAACAAGTTTATTTAAAAAATAGTTTTGTCACACTACTGCCATTTCACCCCTACTAGTCTCTTCTTGTTCAATCTGGATTTTGATTTGTCTTTGCTATAACCTGAAAGCGACAACCAAGAGAAGTGTAACATCTCTTACTTTTACCTCTTTCCACAAAAATTTTAAGCAGTACAACTGCTTTCAGCATTGATAATGATAATCAATGTGTCTTAAGCACCAATCGGCAAATAAGGATGATTCCTGAATGATCATGTGACACTAAAGATGACAACCTTCACCTGAACTGCTGAGAACAGTGCCGTAGCTGGGGTTTGTTGGGCCCCCGGTGCATCAATGGACCCTGTTTTAAATTGTTTAATTTGTATGTTGTTTCTATTTATTTATTTGTGCTATTTGTACAATGTTTTTTTCAAGTTTGTAGGTGTCCAGGTACAGAAACCAAATAATAAAACGTAAAATAGCACTGCATAAATTAAATATAGAGTCAAACCAAAATTTATTCAGACACCTTGAGCATTTCTCACATTATCACAGTTTGTTTTCTATAGTTCAGAAAATGGTATTAAAATATGGCAATAACTCAGAGGTAAATTTTCAGAACAAATCCATATTGATAATGTCAGATAACTTTGATAGAAATGTATGAAATGGAATTAGTATGAGTGACAATCGGAGACCCAGGGAAATACAGGAGACGAAAGATCCAAATCGCAGTGTGGTTTATTTAGGGTAATCCAAATCAGAATCAAACAAGCCGGGGTCAAAACCAGAAATCAATCCAAACAAATAAACAAAGAAGGAACAGGAATGGGAACAGGAACAGGAACTCTGAAGATGAGGAACTTGGAAGAAGAGAAAACTGGGTAACGGAAGGAAAGGACTCCATAAAGACAAACAGGAAAAGACTGGTAAATATAGGGAAGATAATGACTAATAAGTGAAGGCACCTGGTGCAGTTAACAGGATTGCAATTACTGTGATGAAGGGACAAGGCTTGTGGGAATAGTAATGACTACGGTGAGGTGCCCACGGAAACAGAGATCAGATAGCATGACAGTATGACAATATTTACATCATACTTGACCAATTACCAAGCAATGCTTGGTAAAAGGTTGCATTAGCAAATCATGAAAAAACAGGGTGAGGTCAAAGTGTCTGAATAATTTTTGGTTCAGTTAGTTTTTTTTTTTTTTCTCTTTCTCTCTTTTTATTATAATTTCACTAGCAGTCAACTGTATGAAGACATTTTGGGTATAATATGTCACAGTTCAATTTATTTTGCTATACTCAATATATACATAAAATAGTTACAGTGTCCTGCACCTACTAGTAAAAAATAAATACAAAATAATGTATGGTGTCTGATTAGTTGTTGGTTTGATTGTGCATTAATTCTGGTTAAAACATCAAAGTACTTCAGTCAAGAGTAGTGAGTGACTTTCTTTCTTTCTTTTTCTTGGATTAACATTACAGCAGTAGCTAGTAGCTAAATTAAACACGGTCACTTTAAGAGACAATGAATGCATCCAATAAAATACACATCCAATTTTTTTCTCAACTGTTTACTTTCACTTAAGACATAACCGACAGTTTTTTCGAACACACTTTTCAAGACGGATTTTGACATATTTTGTATGCATTTGACGGTACAAGAGCAAAAAGAGGACAATTCGGTGTTCAAGCGTTTTAAGACACATCTCTCTGCGTGAGCCCTGAACACCAGAACACTGTGGGTGCTGAATTGGGCTTTTTCACATCTTTTTCTGTTATTTTAAACAGTTAGTTTAAACAGTTTTGTTTTTGTTCGTTCAGGTGCAGTAGGAAATTCGAGGAGAACTTCGCAAAGGAGTGCTCGGTTCAGTGTTGCTGTCTGTGATCCTTGGGTATCTGCATGTGCACCAAACACAGCACGTGAGTAACCAGCTACTCAAGCTTTTCTGCATCTTGTGTTTAAGTGCTTTAAACTCTTTTGAATGTTTAAATTGGCAAGTGGCAAGGCTTTAAAACACGTGAATTATTAGCTTAGTAAATTATAAGCTTTTGTGATGACACGCAGAAGTGGCCAGTCAGCTGTCCTGATCGTCATTTTAGGCTGGCCTCATACAGATGGTTGAGATCGCCGGAGGGCCCCTATAATCATCACCACCTTTCACTCCTCTAGTGACGGCCCTGCCTGAGAACATGACATCTTTTAAGAAGCAGATAAAGCCATACCTCTTTCGTAAGCACTTATCCACCTCAGCGAGCATGATTTCACCAAGAACAACATGTTCCTTGATCAACATCCTTGTTGATCCTGGAACAACATTCCAATCAACCAATCAGAATTGAGATATAACTTTTCAGGAAATATCTGTTTTAAGCTTACAATCAGGGCTAGGTGCTTCTAAACTCTTGTTAATCAGCTATCATCTTCCACTGATTTTAGGAATGCATTATGGGTAGGTATAGGTCTAGAGGTAAGGATTGGGTTAAGTCTATATTTTTGGACAGTAAAGTTGATCCAGGATCATCAGACAATGTTCTTCCAGGACCATGTCTTACTTGGCAAAATCACAGCAACCCACCTCATGCCATTAATTCAGTGCACTCACACACGCAAATGCATTTCACCTCTTCTCTAGCATGTCTTCTAATCTAGTTGTCCAAAATACCTTGCATCGCACACGACAAATACCGTTGTTGTTGTTTTTTTTTGTTTTTTTTTTTGACAAAATGATTTTGTTCCTCATCTTCCGCATCTGCTAAATGCATACATTTAATTGTAAATAAATGTAGCCTTGGTGAGCATAAAATCCATCTTTTAAAATATAAAAACAAATATTAAACTTTTGGAAAATTAAATGGAAATATATACTGTGAATAAGACATTAAAATATATCTGAATGTATCATACACTACAACAGACAAGTCACTTGAGTTAAGAGAAGATGAGGCTGCTTTCTTATTTACCTGACATATTTACAGGTGTCAAATTTGTTAAAAAAAATAAATTAATTAAAGAGTACAATTAATTATGAATATTGAAATACACAAAATATAAATGTATTGATCTAAGGATATTGCCAGAAAAATCACAGACTCTAATAAGGATTCAATCAATGAATAAATGCATAACACTCACACACTTAGAGTATATGTCTATCTAAGTTGTTCTCTGACCCCTGCAATGTCATTTATCATGGACAAAGCCAACATACAAAGTCTGTCTTTTTTCCTTTACACTGTGTGGGCAAGTTTATCTCCATTCATGCCCTCAGGTCAGGGTCTGTGTGTGGAATGTGAAGCATTGTGGTCTTTCAGACTATATCAATCAGTCTCTTCCCTTTATAGGATTTTGAACACCTCAATCAAACCTTGCCGAAGGTTGTTGTAGCACATTTAGTCATTGTGAGTGTGTGCAGTGTCTGCTTTACACCACAGATCACAATAAGAGGAGTAAAAATGTTGCTAGTCATCGCCGCAAAACTCTGGGGTTAGACTTCCACATTCTTTGAAGGTCACCAGGTAGTGTTTGGATGAAGTAACCACACTGAAACATACAAGACAGAGTGATACATGACTAGTTTGAGTTTACGCTATAATTAAATTCAGCAAAAGAGTTGAGGAAACCACCAGTGATAGCACTCCTTTTAATGAAACAACAGGACAATAAGCTTCCACAAGAGAGAATAAAGTGTTTGTCGACAACATTTCAACCCAAAGCAGATAAATCACCACATCAGGAGTGCGCTGTTCAAACTTCTGTGACAACGCAGAATCATTAGATGTACACACTTCAGCGTGAACTACTGTATGAAAACACAGGCAAGCATCTATCGCACGTGTGCAGCCTCAGCCCTTTGTTTTGCTTCAGCTACTTTACAGGTTTGCCTTTAATATGTATATATATATATTTTTTTTTTTTACATGAAGAATGACCAAACAGTTCACATAGCCTAATCTATTATTCATCAGCAATATCTGCAAGTTAGGGAATCAGAGGCTTATTGGATTAAGACAATGATGACTTTTGAGACATATTGGCTAATCCTGGCCAGCAAACCTGATATGTCTCCCAAACAAATGAAGTGAAAGTTGCAAAGTTGTCTTGATTTTAATATCACCTGCAAGGGTAACCCCAAGATGCAGAATTAGGCATTGAATACATAAAAGGATTTCAACCAACCCCCTAGTATGCTCAAATAAATCTTAATTTAGCCTGTTCGAGTCGCGTTTTCTCACCATTTCAATTTCTTTCCACCTGTTTGACATACATCAGATTCACCAGGATTTTAAATGCAGGAGTCATACAAGTCTTCCTCTCCCTGTCTAATTATATGCACAGTGGATTGCACGGCTGCAGTAAAGGCTGCCTTAAGCCATGACACTCCAGAGGTTACTCCTTTATTATTTAGCCCCCCCCCCCCCCCCCCCCCCCCCCCCCCTCCATTTCCTCTTAATTGATTTCCTGCCCAACAGTTTTCTTGTCTTTATAATGACATATTAATGTTGTTAAATTAATTAGCAGGTGGGCCATTCTGAGATTTAAGGGATAATAAATTTGCTAAAGTGACTAGCCTAAATGTCTTACCTTTTTTGCGGTTGTTGTTGCCAAAGGTCGTTATGTGTAAACTAAAAAAAAAAAAGAAAAAAAAAAAAACCTTGCTTTTTCTTTTTCTCACCTCTACCTGGCAGAGCTTACAAATGGTTGTGTGCTAAATGGAATAAAAGCCAGCAGAGTCTGAAAAGTAAAAAAATAAAATAAATAAATAAATCCTCTCAACTCTATCCTCAGAGGACACTGAGAAAACATAATAAGCTTTATGGGGGCATTGGAGGTTTAAGTTAAAAATGTTCCAAATACTGGGACATAAGAAATCACCCCCTCCTCACAGCATTTTCTTTCTTTCTTTCTTTCTTTCTTTCTTTCTTTCTTTGTTCAAACAACTGGTGTCTGTTTAAACATGAGGATGCTATTATACACACACACACACACACACACACACACACACACACACACACACACACACACACACACACACACACACACACACAGGTGCTTCTCAATACATTAGAATGTCTAGGAAAAGTTCATTTATTACAGTGATTCAACTTAAATTGTGAAACTCATGTACTAAATAAATTCAATGCACTGTAAGGGAAACAGGTCAATTTAGCTCAAAGGGAATCATTTAAGATTTTAAAGGGAATTTGGACAGAATCCCTGTTTTACGGCTGATCACTGACATGGCCAGCGATTCATTGAACGAGCTGTATAACATCAACTCTGCAATGGATATTAATATCCAAAGTATAGTGAATTAATTAGCACAGTAACAAGGTCGGCAGTTTAAGACATTAACTTGTAAGCACAAAACACAAGATACTTCTCTTTTCAATATGAATAAGGCTTTATTATATACATCTAAGACATATAAACTAATCTAACACATAAGTACACACGCTCACACATTCACACGAGTTGCAGGAAGATAGAAAGTTACGAAATAATGAGTTTAATAGTATGGAAATGTGAAATCCCAAGTTGCATAGAAATGAACAACCATAAATCACTTAATTAACACTTGCATTGAGTTCCTCAATGAGAAAATTATATTATTAAATTAGAATTAAATTATATTTAGCTCAGTCTGGAGGTAAGTTACTTGTGTTGACGTGTAAAGGGGTTCCCTTTGTGTCGAAAAAGGGGTTTTCCGGAGGTTGATGATTGGCTGGAAGTTCAGTAGTCGTTAAAATAGTCTGAGACTTGTTATAGCACTTATATATCATTGCTCTTTTTGTTGTTTTTGATTGCTTCCACTGTCTTCATCTGTAAGTCGCTTTGGATAAAAGCGTCTGCTAAATGAATAAATCTAAATGTAAATGTAAAATGACACCTTGGGAAGCCCGTGGTTGGGCGTTGGCTGACGACGTGGAGTTGTGGGCTGGTTGAAGTTTCAGACAAGGAGTGTACGTCACAAAAACTAATTGTCAGTGAGCTGGCTGTTCACAGAGTGCTGTATCCAAGCATGTTAACAGAAAGTTGAGTGGAACGAAAAAGTGTGGAAGAAAAAGATGCACAATTCAACCGAGAGAACTGCAGCCTATAAAGACTGTCAAGCAAACTGGATTCAAGAATTTTAGAAAACTTCACAATGAATGCACTGAGGTTGGGCATCAAGAGCCACAACGCACAGAAGTGTCAAGGAATTTGGCTACAGTTGTCGTATTCCTCTTGTTAACCTCACTCCTGTATCACTCCTGTACCATAGACAACATCATAGGCGTCTTACCTGGGCTAAGGAGAAGAAATGGATTGTTGCCATTGGTCCAAAGTCCTTTTTCCAAATGACAGCAAGTTTTGTATTTCATTTGGAAACTGAGGTCCTAGAGCCTGGAGGAAGGGTAGAGAAGCTCATAGCCTAAGTTGATTGAAGTCCAGTGTTAAGTTTCCACAGTCTGTGATGATTTGGGGTGCAATGTCATCTGTTGGTGATGGTCCATTGTGTTCATGAAAACCAAAGTCACTGCACCTGTTTACCAAGAAATCTTGGAGCAATTCAGGCATCCTTCTGCTGACCAGCTTTTTGAAGATGCTGATTTCATTTTCCAGAAGGATTTGTCACCTACCCACACTGCCAAAAGCACCAAAAGTTGGTTAAATGACCATGGTTTTGGTGTGCTTGACTGGCCAGCAAACTCAGCAGACCTGAACCCCATAGGGAATCTATGGGCTATTGTCAAGAGGAACAATAATATGTGTGTTATTTGCACGTGCAGTATTTTCAAGGCAGGCTTTGAATTTGTAGACTAAAAGGACATTAAGGAAAAGATAAGGAAAATAATAAAATCTATTTGGGGTAACAATAGGGAATACTGTCTGTTTCATAAAATATCTTTATATTTCTTGAACAGGGCACTGCCAACCCACCAGATCCATTCTAAATCTGAAATGAATGTGTGAATACCGGTGACACTGTGTCCCCAAAGATAACTAATGAGTCTGAGATTGCATACATTTACAGCAAAAGTTATTTCATAATAACATAAAAACTCTACAGGCAGTTTTTGCTCTGATATTCCTTTTCAGCTGTTAGACCATTTATTGAAAGGCCTCATTATTTTCCATAGGACATGCCATACTATGAGTATTAAAACTGCAAATATGTATTTTATTCTTTAGCGATTACTGATATCAGGAAGAAAAAAAGTATCTGAGCCATTTCATGTTCTTTGACTCTGAAATGAAGGTTCAAGGTCATTGTGTGGTGCAGAATCTATTAGTTTGTAAAATTAAGCAAGCACTGCACTGAGATCATCTACACGTACACACACAAACAGATGGCTGAGTTCCCCATTAAACAGACATGAGATAATCTGCTCAGCTTGACCATGGAGCAATCTTATGGGACTCCAACAAATGGAGCTATTGTACATACTGTGCCTGGTGGAGGGAAATCAAACAATTAAAGCAAGTGAGGAAGCCCTGATGTGTGATTTTTCGTGTGTGTGTGTGTGTATGTGTAAGCTTGATTCTCTGTGTGGTTGTGTGACATAATTACCAACCACATCGGTGAGATGTTCTTGTCACAATGGTGACAAAAGACTGTCATGTACTACATTCAAAAGTAAATTAAAATGACAGTGAAATTATATGAACACACACTCTGCAATGACACATGCACAAACAAAAGGCTAATTCACCAACACCCTCATCTTCCCTCTCACAATCTAACATCACTATTCTCAATAATATTTCACACATAAAAGAAAGAATCCCTTGCTTGATTAGACTCATTACCCAGGTTTACATGACCAGTCTGAATGGAAAGTCAGTGGAGGCTGCAATTCATAATTTTCCAGTACATAAGTCCATCTACGGTATGTTATGGGTAAATTAAGAACTCAAGAGTAAGATTATAGATATTTTGGGGCAGGAACAGGGGTGGGGGCTAACGGACCCTCTTGAAAAGTGCTGACCAGAAAATGTACATTTTGGCTTTAGTTAATTTATTTTTCAAGTGGATGAATCTATTGTATGTTTAGTGGTTGGATTGGACTAAGATTAATGTGTAGTTCTTGCCTGTGAAAATGTACACTTTAGCATACTTTTAAAAATAGTACTTATTACAGAACTAAAACACTTTAAAAGAATATACTTAAATGCAAAAAGAAAGTACTGTTTTATGTATTATTATATATTATATATATATATTAGTCAACCAATCAAAATAAGTTGACTTATTTAAAGCAAATAAAAAATAATAATAAAACAATTTTATTATAATCATTATTATAAAATTTAAATTTCAGAAGTGTACTTAAGTGTGTAAAGAAACAAAGTAATTAAAGTCTACTCTCTAAAGTTATTTCATAAATTTGATGTATTATTTCTAAATACAGTTTATATATGGCCCTAATCTTTATTGCATCTTATTAAATCAGTTGACTGCATTCAATGAATGAACACATTCCCACAATCATTTGATTAAAATAATTTAAAACGAAGGAATAACACAGAACTTCCTCGGTGATCAATTATTTTATTGTCTCTATATTTGCCTTTTTTTTTGACTCAATTTTCGTTAACGTTCATTTCAATATTGAAGTCAGCTGTGATTTTACCATTCTTGTCTCCATCAGTGTTCTTGCTATATAATTCGAGAGAGACAGCCAATCAGCAGTCACAGATATCCTTGATGAATTCCAGTATTCTGAATGTTTTTAGGTGACCGTGACATATGCTAGGTTTTTCATCTGGATCTACTTTTACATAAAGATCCAGCTTACCCAAGAATTATGTAGATGAACTTTCTGGATCTTCAATTGAAATGTGCCAACTCTTGAATGGAGATAGAGGAGTACAGTTAACTAGAGGGTAGTTACACCACTTTTGCATTGTTTTAGACAGTTTCCTCTTGGGTTTGAGAAGAAGTGGTGGGGATTTGAGGTTCTCACTCTGTTTCTCCCAGGTCAGAAAAAAAAGGAAAAGAAGAATCAGTGTAGACTGTAATCCTAAATCTGTTTCATATTTGTCCATGATGTAAATATTAACATCAATAATGGATATGTAAGATTTTTCATTGCCCTGCTAAGTGAAATAATTATTCATTAGTCAATATGAACAGTTTCTGCATGACCAATTATGCAGCTGTAGATGTGAGAGTAAAATTATATATGTATTTTGTATTTATCAAAGAAAACCAACAGATCATCAACACACCCAAATATTTATAAAACTATGAATGAAACCCCAATCAAATAAAACCTGCTTAAACTAGCCTAAGGCTATGTCCTGAAGAACACAGGTATTATTATAAATGGAGTAATCTCATATAATCTCAACCGTTAAACCATGTTGGCCAATCAGAAGCCTGAAAAATCCTTCACCCTGTCACGCATTTTCAAAATGTTCGGTTTTAGTGACCTGGCACTGCGTTTGGTGTGGATGAACTGCCAAACTGTACAGGAAAAAGATGCGATTTAAAAAAATAAACCGCATTCAAATAGACAGGGCCTAAGGTGGTTTTCTTGTCTTAACTGGTTTAAGATGGTCTTTGATGATACAGGGGTCTCTTAGCCTGGTCAAGCTGCCTTAGTTTAAGTTAGAGTCATAGCCTGGTCATCTTGTATTCAGCTGTTTTAGCAGGGTGGCCAGCTGATCAGTTGAAAAATGCCCAGATCTCTGGAAAATTAGGTAACAGACCAGTCTGTCAGACCAAGCAAACTAGTTTACTGATTTAATATAAATATATAATACAATATATAGTTCTTAATGTATGATGATAAATATTAATTGTGCATTTTTATACAACAGTTTCTTTTTTTTTTTTTTTGATTGCCTGAGAGGTCCAACCATTCCAACTCATTTGGAATTTGTCATATGAATGTATGTATGTATGTATGTGCGTATGTATTTACTGTATGTAACAGAGGCCAGCAAGTAGGTGCTGTGCAGGTAAACTTCACCCCCCCACCCCCACCCCCCGCCCCCGATCTCAAGAGATGCACTAGCAAATAGTTGTTGCAATCTTTACCCTCATTGTTAGTTTATCCACCTCCCATGATGGAGATCTGTGTTCGAAACCTGCTCGGTACAAGAATGACGTGTGGAGGTGGGGACCCAGGAGAGAGTGGTAGTTTATCCACCTCCCATGATGGACAACTGTGTTCAAAACTTGCTCGGTACAAGAATGATGTGTGGCGTTGAGGACATAATATGTGATCACTGACTGTATCAGCAGCTGAATGTGAATGCTGTTTTTTCTAGCAATGACAGGATGTAGGCTACTTGGCATAGTTTTCGTTTTATTACTCAAAAAGTCCAAAATCAGCTAAACATAGTCGCTGTCTTTATAGATAAACCGCAGATCTGAGTTTTAAACAACTACATTCTCACCTGAAATACTTTTCAAATTACATTTCATGACACAATAACATTGATATTTTAAAAATGATCCGAATAAATGGTGGTTTAAATCACAATGCTGCATATACTCAACCAATCAGCATGTTTAGCGCCGAAGTCCCGCCCCCAAAAATATCACTTAATGAGGGGCATTTTTTTTACCTGGAACTTTATTTAGTTCCTGGTTCCTGTGGTGGAAACACCCCGAGTACCAGCCCAAAGTCCCTAGTTTGAAGTGAAGTGATGTGACATTCAGCCATGTATGGTGACCCATGCTCAGAATTTGTGCTCTCCATTTAACCGATCCAAAGTGCACACTCACAGAGCAGTGAACACACAGACACACACACACTGTAAACACACACAAAGAGCAGTGGGCAGCCATTTATGCTGCGGCTGCCCAGGGAGCAGTTGGGGGTTTGATGCCTTGCTCAAGGGCACCTAAGTCGTGGTATTGTCTGCCCAAGATTCGAACCCACAACCCTAGGGTTAGGAGTCAAACTCTCTAACCACTAGGCCACAACTCCCCCTTTCTGGGTAAAGTTCCAGTGGTGGAAACGTGGATTTTTCATGACACTAGCAAACCTCTTCACTCCTGTTTACATGCAATTTTCCTTATTCTTATTATTCGCTAAGTATGGTTATTTTAACCACCATTATTTACATACTCCACAGGCCACAACACAAATTATGAACTCAGAGCCGACCCTAGGCATAAACGAGCTAAGCAGCTGCTTAGGACCGCCATGGCCACCAAGGGGCTTCTAAGAGTACATTACATGACAGCTTGATTTATTTCATTTTATTTTATTTTATTTCAATAGACATTATTAATTATAAAAAAAATACAATATTTAAAAATAAAATAATCTATAATCTAGAGCTGTCATGTACAGTAGGCACAATATGTATCACTTTTATTTAGTTTTTCCTTTTTTTATTTAAAATATCCACAAACTTGTTAACTATATGATGAACTATATTATACAGCCTATTTTGATTCCTATTATGTCAAATATGTGCAAATTATTTAGTTTTGTCATTTAAACAACTTTAATGAACATGTTAGTTCATCTAAAATGCACACTGAATGCTGCAGTGTGGATCTGTAAGATTAACATCACTTAAATTCACCCATTTCTCCTGAAATATATGAAAGTTATCGATCAGTGAACTGAGAGAGAGAGAGAGAGAGAGAGAGAGAGAAAAAAAAAACTTTATAGTTACCTACAGCCAACTCTTTAGTCTATCAAGTAATATAGATAATTCCATCTACAGCATGTTTGAAACTTGTTAAAAGTGATTTCCACAGATATATAGCCTACTGTAGCCATATAAATAAGTGGACGGAACATTTGAAAGAGGACACCACTTCATAACCATGTGACATGTCCTTGATCATTCAGCCCAACAACTAGTGTAATCAAGGGATGAATGAAGCAACTCATCCTATGATCCGGTAGCTGCATTAAGGCCATATAATGCATGTCTGCAAGGATTGTTTGTATTGCATGTTGTCATATCATTTAATAAGTAAACAAGGCCGCTTTATGAGTTCTCACCTAACACTTTTGCACAAGAGACAATATCCCATTCTGTGTATTGATTTTAGTTTTCTTCCTTAACCCTTTAAAAGAGTCTGATTTTAACATTGGCCTAAATATAGGCTACAGTATCAGTGAAGGGGGCTTGATAAGTAAGTCTCTCCTCACCTTATACTTTCATGAGCCCTGAAATTCTCCAACAATCGGTTTTGCTGTACTTTTGATAAACATCTGAACTCATCATAGTTCACACTATTGGGAATCTGTGTTGCAGATTGGGCACATTTTTTTCAGAAGAAACCTTAAGGGTCTACACTTTATGTTGAACTATGTATTATTTTGTTGGTGCAACTGGCAGTTTATGTTGAACTCTTTATTGTTTTGGCCAAGGTTATTGAGAGTTGGACTTAGTATGTTATGGCCTCTGAAGCAACAGAGAGATGTTTTCTAATAGTCAGTGTTTCCAATGTTCTAAATGTAATTGACAGTATTGTGTTTTACTTAAAAAAAACTTTACAGAAGGTTCCAGCACCTATAAGCTTCCTGAATTTCTGAAATGTACTATTTCTAAATTGTTTCTAAATATGCCATTGCTACACTTCATGGCAAAAATTGCACTGGTCTGCTAGACTTGGTTGAACAAAAATAAACAATATTTTGTTGCTTAAGCTTATGTATTCAGTCATTATTCATTGGTATACTATAAATCCATCTGAAAAAAAAAATTACTTCTCACTGTTCTCAGGTCAAATATTTATATGCGATTAAAATTCGATTATTTTCGATTAATTAATTACAAAGCCTCTAATTAATTAGATTATTTTTTTTTAATCGAGTCCCGGCCCAAATATATATATATATATATATATATATATATATATATACCCTTATTAATGGCTTTGTGGTCCATGGTCACATATAGAAAGTAGTTACAAAATTAAATATATGTAAACAACATGTTGACCATGTTGAGGTTAAGAGTGAGGAGGAAGTGTTCTGACGTGTGCAGTGGAGTAACCAGAACATGATCAGTGAGCAGTGTCGTGTATAAATAAGGTCCAGTTGGTTGTCTGATTTGTGAGTAGCAGTAGTTTACACTCGGTTGAGATCAAAAGAGGCAAGCAGAGTGTGGAAATCAGCATACAGAGGTTTATCTAGGTGGACGTTGAAATCTCCAAGCATAACTAGGGGAGCACCATCCTCAGGAAAGGTTGAGAGCAACACATCTAATTCATCCAAAAAGTTATCTAGTGGTCCTGGGGGTCGGTAGACAGCTAAAATATGTATTTTAAGAGGGTAGGTAACTGTAACTGAATGAGATTCAAAGTAGCTGTTGATACTCAAAGATGGTAAAGGATTACATTTCCAATCATTAGAGATGAGCAGACCAGTACCTCCACCTCTTCCAGTCAAACGGGGGGAGTGGGAAAATGAGAAATTATTGGAGAGTGCTGCAGGTGTAGCAGTGTCCTCTGGTTTGATCCAGGTCTCTGGTAGGGCCATGAGATAAGCTTTGAATGACTAATAATAGAAGAAATGAAATCGGCTTTGTTTACAGCAGACTGGCAATTCCAGAGACCAATAGAAAAATACAGTAGTGTATTAGCAGATATAGGCAAAGTGCGAAGGTTGTTGAGAATGTGCTGCCTACATTGTGTAATGTGTGGTTTGCAAGTGGTAGTGATAGTAGGGATCTGGAAGCACATAGTAAGAATTGGTTATAAACAAAAACAAATGAAACCGAAATGAAACAAGGAGAAGGAAAAAGAGATAAATCAAAACAATACTTATATCCCCTGTCGCTGTCCCTGCCGGTGGAGTCGATGGTCTTTATACTCTTCGGTCTTCACACGAGGAGGGCTTAACTGGAGGGCTGCCGCGACCACTGACATCTTTTTTATACCCAACAAAATGGAAATTGAATTCAGCTGAACGGACTTTACTGTTTAGCACAACAAAGGTCTAAGCAAGTGCACAACACTGACAATGTACGTCTCAACAGGGTAAACAAACAAGTGTTACCTAGCAACGACAACTGCGTATAACAACTGTTATCATACGTAACCGAGACGTTCCCTTTCAGTCTGCCAATCTTAACGCCACATTGGTGACCGACGAATTGGGATTCCCTACCAAAGTGCCATGGATGCTACCCCTTCCAGTGCCCTGTGCGAGCCGCCTGCACCCCTTTTTGGTGTAGATCGGGGCTTGTAACATGTAGTTCCATTCAGCATTGTCAAAGCACTACCCACTCAGTGAGATTGGATATCACTCGGAAAATGTACTCATTCCACTTGGAACAGGGACGGTGCAGAAACTCCATCCTTCCTGAAGGAGGTATCAGGAGTAAATACACATATGAGCATCTGTTGAGATGCATATGGAAAATTGGAGGTGAATGAAACCCTCTTGGAAAATGGCAGAAGTCTGCCGGGGAAAAATGGGCTCAAAGTCTATACTGTGGACTTTACACGTATGGGAACAATTTAGGTCTCTCATGTGGAACCCAGCCTTCTACCAGTTCTCAAGGATTCAGTGAGTGGAGGCCTGGCTACGGACGCTCTGACATGCAGAGGGGATAGAGGAGCTCAACAGGGTCTACAATATGGACTCTCTGGAGTGGTTTTAGCACACCCACACTAACTTGGACCTCTTTGTGCCACTACCCATTTGAGGTAAGAACACAGGAAGATACCGACTCCGCACAAAGGCTATAGAATCTAGCGAACATGCCGGGGGTCGCTCAGCCCACAGCTCTACAAATATCTGTCAGTGAGGTGCCATGAGCCAGCACCAAGGAGGATGCTACACTTCTAGTTGAGTGAGCACGCAACCTGAACGGGCAGGGCACAACCTGTTCCTGATAAGACAGGGTGATGACGTCCACAATCCAGTGGGCCATTCTCTGCTTAGAGATGGCCTTCCCATTCTACCGGCCTCCATAACACTCCTAAAGCTTTGTGTCCAGTCTATGTAGCATCTCAGGGCTCGGATGGGACAGAGCAAAGCTAGGGCTGGGTCTGACTCCTCCAGGGGGCAGCGCTTGCACATTCACCACCTGGTCCCTGAAGGGAGTTGTGGGAACCTTGGGCACATAGCTGGGCCAGAGCCTCAGGATTACCTAGGAGTCAGACGGCCCAAACTCTAGGCACAAATCTTCAACTGAAATGCATGCAGGTCCCCTACCCTTGAGGCCAGTGCAAGCAGGAGCAGAGTTTTCAATGAAAGAAACTTTAGCTTGCCACCAGGTTTGACGGGGGCCTGTACTGGCGGGACATCCTGCCTACGCCCGTCTCCATTATGGTGCTTGGTTGGCTGCAGCGGATGCTACGCAGGAGTGTGGACGGGTGCAGGGGGCCACCCTCAGCGATGAGCAGACAGAGGGGCACAGAGGTGTTGAGGAGCCGTCTGTTGTCAGTGTCCCTCATGTCAGCCAGACACTTTCCTATAGATTTATAGGAGTTATAATTCTGCACCACTGTTGAGGGTGGTGAGGAAGGAAGAACCAGCAGGCCGGTTTCTGTCAGGAAAAGCTGCCATCCGCAAACTGTTTAGCTCCTCATGCACTTTTGAGAATAAAGACACCGGGGAGGGGCACTGAGAACCCACCACGGGAATCCAATAATTTAGCCTGGAAGGCTCTGGATGTGTTGGATGTTTCCACTCAAGTCCTACCTTCTTGGCGGCTTGGAAAAAGCATAGCTGAATACCCCTTCGCTGCACCACCATCAAGGGTGGTTAGGGAGGAGGAACCAGCAGGCTGGTTTCTGGCAGTAAAAGGTGCCGTCCATGTAATGGTGAGCTCCTCATGCACTTCTGGTTTGCCACCATTATGACCCTCAGACCCCCCGTGCTACTGCTAGTAATTCTCATCTGGCAGCCACCAGGACAATTAGATCATGGCAGAGGCAATGGAACTCCACCCTCCTGGAGGTAGCAAAGCCTGGTCCGCAGCTCAGAGATGGTCATCTTACCACAGTGGGAAAATAAGTCATCCACGAAAGCCACTTCAGCATGTTTAATGCCCAGACACGTGAGGCAACGATCGTGACCATTACCCGGAACTCCGTCTAGAAACGTACGTGTGAAATGGCATCCTTATAAGGATGATCCATCATCTTTATGAAGACATAAATGTGAAGCTCTTTTAGAGAAATTGCTATTTCAGTGAAATGCTCTTTTAGTGCTGAGGTGCACAGGGGAACTGGCCGCTTACAGCACAACAAAGGGGTGGTGCAGCCTGAAGTGTGAAACTTCCCTTACAAAGAACAATCTCTGTGAAACGTCATACTGCCAACACCAGAAGCTTCCAAGAATGTGTTGAACTCGTAGCTCACTTGAAGACGCTGGATGAAGCAGAACAATGTTGTCACTCTGCTCCGAAGTGAAAAGCTGGTGTGCATTGCATCTGCTGCCTTCTTATACTCATGCTGTGATCAGCTGCAGCTGGATGCAATAATTGGATGCCAATGTGCATTGGTTCATTTAGTTTACACTTGAAGTAGATTGGAATGGGTTCAAATCCAGTCCGCAGTGTTATTTTCAGCGAATGTTCAAGTGTCTGTGGCCAGTGTTCTGCTGATGTTCTCTGGATAATTGAGTTCACTGGTATGCTGGGGGTATTAGTAAAAGTAAGTTTCTTAAAGGAACACTCCACCGTTTTTTGAAATAGGGCTTATTCACATTATTTCCTACATTTAGATAGGTGGGCAAATGCATTTTTGTGTCAGTGCATGCATTGTTTTAGTTTGACTGGGTTGGCGTTAGCTTAGCTTAGCACAATGAATGGAATCCTTTGTTGCCAGCTAACATGGCCTGAGTAAAAGTGATCAAAAAAATATAAAAAAACCCACCTAATTACTTCTTGTGGCCTGCGTATTCACAACGAGTACACATAGCGATCCAGATTAACACTAGGTGATTTCCTAGGCAGATGTTGACTTGGGACTATATTATGGGGAAGCACAGGTGAAGCACTGCTACTCAGGCAAAGCACTGCTACTTCCGCACAGAGATATCACGCAACACATGAAATCCCACGACTTCCGTCAACATACCGGCGTGAATAGTAGCTGCCTGGCTATTTTCCTTACAGTACACGAATGGCGATGAACATGGCTGATTTTGAGAGAGACGAAGAGGGTGACTTCTCAGACAGTCAAGAACCAGAACCATACCTATTTGAACCAGAGTTTACATAAGACGAGCTGCGTGCTTTGGAAATAGAACGACAGGAGGAGGAGGTTGCGATCGCTCAACAGCCTGAGGACGTGAGGATGAGAGCCAACATGAACTGGTGGTGTGAATGTGGGGGAATATGCCAATCTATGCCGACGGAAATAGAGTGTCTGTGCTGTAGAGAGTGGGACATGTTTTTGCCATTGATGACCAGGCTCAACACGTCAGATAAAGATGAGCGTGCCCGAAGTTGTGTCACATCTACAGAGGATTTCACGGCGCTGATCCATTCTGCAGTACTCGATTTATTCATATATATATATATATATATATATATATATATATGTGTGTGTGTGTGTGTGTGTGTGTGTGTGTGTGTGTGTGTTACATAAACAATGAAGACCGTTCTGCTACCTCCTTTGGTCAAAATGCTAAGAGCCTTCTCCTCTCTAGTAGTTATACTAAAACTCCCGAGTCTAACTCGGTGAGAGAAATATAGCTAGCTAACTTACCCCTCAGTCATTTCATTTTACAGGTTCGTAGTCTAGATAGTAGTCTAGTCTATCCGTAGTCTAGTGCGGCATCTATTTTACATCCGAATAAAAACACAGATTAACATAAGGAAGAGAAATAAAAGACAACTTACATGTGCACTTTGTTCTTCCTGTGCTTTGAAAATAGATGGGACTGCCGTATCTTTCAGACGTAGTACCGTCTTTCTGGACCCATATTCCATTTTTTCAAAGTAGTCCTCTGGTGCAAAATGTTCTTCGCAAACACGATACTGCTTTATTTTGTTGAGAGGCGTTGAACTACAGATCTCCAGAGCTGCTAGCCATTTATTTCTCAGTTCCACATTAGATGGAATTATGTGAAACATTACATTCGTGTATGTCCTTTGCTTGTTCTCACAACCTTTTGCTATGCAGGTAATAACCATGTTTGTTGTAACTTCTCAAAATAAATCATCCAAAAGCGAAGACACTCGGTGCAGGTCACGCCGGTATGTTCTTCTTCTTCTGTTTTTTTGACGTGTTGCACACCGGTATGTTGACGGAAGTCGTGGTATTTCATGTGTTGCGTGATATCTCTGCGCCGAAGTAGCAGTGCTTCGCCTAAGCAGCAGTGCTTCGCCTGTGCTTCCCCATAATATAGTCCCAAGTCAATATCTGCCTAGGAAATCGCCTAGTGTTAATCTGGAAAGCTATTTGTACTCGTTGTGAATACGCAGACCACAAGAAGTAATTAGGTGGGTTTTTTTAATTTTTTGATCACTTTTACTCAGGCCATGCTAGCTGGCAACAAAGGATTCCATTCATTGTGCTAAGCTAAGCTAACGCCGACCCAGTCAAACTAACACAATGCATGCACTGACACAAAAATGCATTTGACCACCTATCTAAATGTAGGAAATAATGTGAATAAGCCCTATTTCAAAAAACGGTGGAGTGTTCCTTTAAGCTGTGCAATTATTTATAAAAGTTAATTCATTGCATTAGAAGCACACAATAATTGTGCCCTTTGCACACTTCGAGTTTGCTTTGAATGCCATTGCAATGCATTTAAAAGTCACTAAAAGTAAAGATAGTATGAATAATATGACCTCAGTTTGTTGGTTGCACATTATTTTACTGTACGTGTACTTACATGTACTTATAGTGTACTTACAGTGTACTTATCGAAGAAAGTTCTGGTAATGCAAGGTAACTACATGGGGTAAGGTTAGGTTTAGGGGTAGGTTCAGGGTTAGTACCTAGTTATTACATAGGTATTGTAATTACTATAATAAATACCTAGTATGTACATGAGGAACAGGACTGCAAAATAAAGTGCTACCAGTTTGTTATTAGTATAATATTAATGTATGTTCAACACTCTTATAGTGTGAATTGCAATTGTAATGCCACTAAAATACATTTGAAGTTTATGATTAATGAATTCTGCATTTCAAAAATTAAATAAAATAGTGCATACTTAAAGTGTACTTAAGTTTACTTGGAATAGTTCAACTTTAGCACAAACAAGTATATTTATTCTTATATATTTTATATCTTCAGATGTGGGCCGAATCTGGACCGAAACTGCTTGCTGTCAGGGACTGCTTTTGCAAAACTAAAATGCATTTAGTACAAAATTTGTTGTTCCAATTTAGCAACCTTAAAATATTCCAATTTATAGTGTGCCACAAATATTTTTAGCTATACTAAAGTACACACAAATAAATTGCAAATTTTAAACATTTGAATTGAAATATTACATTTATAAAAGAACTTTTAAATATTTTAATTTACATTTAAACATTTCCAAATAAAAACCAAAATTTTGTGACTTAGGATGTGAAAGGCATCAATAATTAGATTTAATTAAAGTAAATGTCACGCTTTAGCCTCCTAAAAGCAGGGGTCGACCTTTTTCCCGGAAACACACATTTTGAATACAGATGTAGTGAATCTCAGATGGTGTTGGGTGGGTCAGGTATTTCATTCTTGTTTTAATGTGAAGAGGTGCTGCTATTTTTATAGGAAAAGACAGTCCATTTGTCACTAGCAACGTTATCAGTGACCCTAATGGCTAATATGTTATTGTGGTACTCTAGGTTGCTTATTTGGAAAACAAGTAATTCTGGTAAATAACTATGTCCCAAATTTTGATGATTGCAATTTTTTAACAATGTTTTTGGGCTATTCTGTTGGCCGACAATCATGTTTGATCATGGGGGGAGCTTTAATTTAGTTTTGGATACCTCCCTAGTCAGGTCTTCACCTAGAATCATACAGCATTCTAAATCTGCTATTGTTATACAAGACATTTTGTGAGTAGAATGAACTGCATGAACTAAAGAGATGATTTTTTTTCCTTCCTTCAGATATTTTCTTTTATTTTTATTTTTATTTATTTTTTGTTCTATGATACACCTCAGTGTTAATTTTGACACAAAATTTTAATTTAGTTTTAGTCTTAGTCTTTTGACTATAATTCTTTTTAGTTTTAGTCAAGTTTTAGTCATCTGATTTGTTTTAATTTTAGTCTTATTTTAGTCGACTAAAATTGCTTGGTATTTTAGTCGACTAAAATTGCTTGGTATTTTAGTCGACTAAAATTGCTTGGTATTTTAGTCGACTAAAATAAGACTAAAATCAATAACAGATTTACTAGACAATTTTTTACAGCTGGTATAGGAAACAAACTTAACCAAAATATATAAAACACAAATTCAACTTTATTTCAACACAACTGTGTCTTTATTTCGATTCAAAAGCTTTTATGCAGCAACAAACACTGTCATGATAATGTAAACAATAACTAGCTGCCAATTGACCATCAATAAAAGAAAAATAAAGTTAGGTCCAGGACCTTAAAGCTTACAGCTGAGCTAAACAATAAGTGCATACATTTAAAGTAAATATTTAATAAGTTGGCAGCTAGGTGGATAAAAAAAGTAACAAGATTTTATAAGGTATTCATTTGTCTAGCAATATTGTATGTTTTAAATACTACAATATTGCTAGATTTGTATGTATAATGATAGGATGTGAACATTCATGTTTCACATGACTAATATAGAAATATTTGTGATATTGTCAACAAGTAGAACATTATAAAATATACTAAACATTAGTATTAATCAAATGTATTTATCATGATATTACGTATTAGTATTGTGCTCTCATCTAACTTGAAGAAGGGGCTGTTTTACAGTACTTTCAGTTCGTAATATTTAATGCTACAACATCTACGCACTGCACTATTCCAATTTTGCTTAGCTCAATAAACAAAAGAACATCGTTGTAAAATTACATTTGAGAAAATGTCCGGGTGGCTCGTCTGTAAATGTCTTTTCAAATTGGTTGTGTTCTTGCCACGAATGAGCGCTCTGCGTGCTTTACACTTTGTTTTGTTTTGTTCGTCGTCAAACGTGAAGTGAGCTGTGGACATTTTGTCGCTCTTTTAGACAGTAGGGACTTTAAGCAACAGCTGCAAATGGAACTGCTACAGCGACCGGAAGTTTGCCGTCACACCGCTGTAGCCAAGAAGGTAAAAGTCACTAAGCAACGGTAAAACAGAACAGCTCAACGCAGCATTAATTCATTTATTGAGATCCAAAAAAATATATAATTTAAAAAAGCAAGAGAAGGATTGCTTTTGGCGTTAAATGACAATCTTTTGTCAGAAGAGGAGTTTTTAATATTGTATGATGTAAATAAGTCTAAAAACATAACATTTATTTACCTAACCTCTCACGTTGTAGCGACTCCGGCAAATCAGCTGTTCTCCCGTAGTAGACCGTTAAATTAGAACGTCACAGAGTTAAATTCGCGCAGGCGCAATACAACGCCAGAATGGCGTTGCCGTTCCACCAGAGGCTGTTGCTTAAAGTCCCTATCACCTCTTCGAATGCCGTCTTCCCGGGAGCTCATAAAAACTGAAAACCTTCGCTTCACGTCTCAATAAGTCAGGCTCTGATTGGTTCTCTTCTCTCATGCAGTCTGTTCTGTTTTGCCGGTTCTTTTGCTCATTCCTCGCATCTCTCCCGTCTGCTGATTTGATTTTCGTCACAGTCTATTTTCGTCTCGTCCTTTATTCGTTGACGATAATGTCAATCAATTTAGTCATAGTTTTAGTCTCCATCAGTGCCTTCTATTTTAGTTTTCGTTTCGTTTTCGTCGGCAAAAATATATTCGTGACGAAAATAATGACGAAAATATTTAGTCAACGAAATTAACACTGATACACCTGATATTCCGTCCTAAATTATATAAAGCAATGCTTCGTCTCCAAACTGAATTTAACGTATTGACAACTTTCCAACATGAGAAAAGGCTGCTGAAGACCCACCATACACTTTATGAATTTGTAGACAAGGCTAGTAAATTATTGTCCTATCAAGCTCGTCAGTCAGATGTCTCCAAAATTATTACTTCAATCCAATCCTGTTATTCATATCTCAGGCAGTTTGTAACATACTACCAGAGGAAGATTGAATTGAAGTAATCATTTTGGAGACATCTGACCGACGAGCTTGATAGGACAATAATTTACTAGCCTGCAATAAATAACTCAACCACTGGGTTAAGTCTGACCCAGGATCTGAGTAATACACAAACTACCCAAACATTGGGTTGTTACATTTGATCCAGGAGCTGAAAAAAACAACCCACACCCTGGGTTGTTATGTTTGACCCAGGAGCTGGGTAATACAAAAACTACCCAAACATTGAAAAAAAGAACCTAAAAAAATTACTCAAAAGGATCAACCTAGCATTTGCGTTAAAAATAATAAATAATAAAAAAAAAATAATAAAAAAAAGATTTGTTCAATATCAGCTCTATATTTCTCAGAATATATTAATGATTTACCTCTCTTTGAATATTTATTTGAAAAGCTACATCTGCCTACTGTCAGTATTGGTCCTGAACTTTGGGATTCTATAAGGCAACAGGAGAATACGGAAGCTGTTGTGGCTATGCCGAGCCGTAAAGCAGCTGGGCCTGAATGTTTTACTATAGAGTTCTATAAGAAGTTCTCAGATCTGTTGAGCCCACTTCTTATAGCAGTATATAATGAAGCTTTTGAGAGAGGCTATCTTTATTTGACTTTTACACAGGCATCAATCTCATTTTTTTTTTTTTTTTTATAAAATATGGACCCCACTCCCTGTGAATCATATAGACCATTTTCATTACTAAATGTTGGTTTTAAGATATTACCTATGGCCCTCACATTACATCTAGAACCCATCCTACCCATAATAATTCACAGTGGTCAAACATGATTTATCCAGGAATGCAACCCTGTAACAACTTGCAGCATTTGTTTAATGTAATATACACTGAGACACCACTGAAGCCATTATTTCTCTCAATGCCCAAAAGGAATTCGATCGGGAAGAGTGGGGATATCTTTTTTTAACTCTCAAAAAATGTATGTAAAATTCTGACCCAGTAGCCTTTATTTGCACAACCAATGCAAAAATATATATATTTTTTAGAATATTTCTCCTTGTATCGCTCTCATTCTTGTTGTTCGCAATTTCCATTAAGCCTTTGGCCATGCTACTTCACCAATCTCCTGTTTTTAGAGGCATCACTTGAAATGGCATGGAGCATAACATTTCTTTATATGTAGATGATGTAAATCCTCTCATATTGGAAAATCATTTGTGCAGAAACCTAAGTGTCAAGGAGGGATGGCACTGGCTAACTTTCTGTTTCAATATTGGGTGAAAAAAATATTCAAAAAGTTGTGTACTGGGTACCAGATTGGGATTCAAAGTCAATTCCAGTATGGTTGCAAGGGGAGGAAGCCTATACCAAATTTTGTCTTAAGTCTTTAGTTTGTGCACCACTTCCACTATCAGATAAGAGTGGTTGTGCATACATAAAAAATTGGTCACAGTTGAGGAGGTATTTTGGTTTCCAGGCTGGTTCAATTGATGGTCCCATTGTGTCCAATTGCTTATTCCCCACATCCTTTATAGACAGTTTCCGGCATGGGAAGATAAGGGAATTAGGTCCTTAAAATATTTATTTTTAAATAACATTGTCTGTTCATTTGAGGAGTTAAGTGCATAATTATTCCCTGTCCAACCCCACATTTTTTTTTTTTTTTTTTTTAAGATACCTGCAGATAAGGAGTCTTATTAAGTCGTTTTTAAAGTATTTTCTGAAATACCTGCTCCTTCGGTCATCAAATAAATGCTGGATTTAAAACCAGAGGAAAAAAGGATTAATTTATCATATTTATTATTTTATAAGCACCATAGATCCACAAAGCTTAGACCACTTTAAAAACTCATGGCGAATTGATCTGGGTAGAGACTTTACTGATATGGTATTTTGGACAACGCACATTCATCATCACCCTGTGCCAGACATTCCTTCATTCAATTTAAAATATTGCACAGACTACATTTTACCAATACAAAATTGGCCAGAATCTATCTACTATTAGTCCTGCATGTATAAGATGCCTACACTCGCCAGCCACAGCAGCCCATATGTTCTGGTCATGCACAAAACTGGAGGGATTTTGGAGAAATATCTTTAAAGGTGCCATCTGTCATGTCTGGCAAAACAATCAAGTCATACTCCACATTCCATACCAGATGGGGGCAGTATGCCTCAATAAAGTGAATTGGTCTACTCTAGAGTAACAAACGAGAAACGGCATAGTCTCTATGCTCCGCCCCTACCTTCACAACAACCCTAGAGCCATAGCCGAAGCCTAAGAGGACGCTTTGCCTCCAGAGGAACGTTGGGTGATGTCAAGTGATTTTGAAACATGACATCTTCAAGCTACTCCCCTTCACCTTTACCAGTGAATATGTTCACATTCGTTTTGTTCATATTACATTTTGAGTTGTATATACACATTATCTATATTAAATTAATTTGTTAGACAGCATTCTGTCAACATCATTGGTCAACATCAGACAGCCGACGTTGACCAAGCTAGTGCCAACCAACGTAACCAGAGCTGCCAACTCTCAAGCATTCACCGTGAGACACACGCAATTGACTCTTTTCACACGCTTTCACACCACACATCAATTTTCTCACACACAGAAAAACCACGAAGCAAAGAGGACACAGAGACCAACAGACTAGACAGAGCAGGTTAGTTATGATATAAAAAAAATGGGTAAGTTATAGCTAGCTAATTATCAAACGCAGCTAAGTTTAGCCATCGCTAACATTAGCACGTTTATCGAACAGCCTTCGATACATTTCTATGTTATAACTTCCCGAAAAAAATACACAAACATAAAATAAACTTCTAGCGAAATACTAACAGCATCTAACTTACCAATCCAAAAGAAATGTTGCAAGTTCGGAGTTGAACCTCATTTCTTTCAGGTCCATCAGTTGTCTCTCCATCGATGGAAAGCAGTGCCGATGTTTAACGCTACTCTGGTTCGGCTCCTTTTCATAATGGATTTGATTTGTGATTCCAAGCACGGTTGTTTCCCTGTAGCAGGTGGTGGTCTCTTGCCAAGGGCTTCAGCCATCCTTCTGACATCAGGTTCAAGTACGCCCACAAGCCGTGCGAGTTATTCGTGTATTGCAGGTTGGCTGGTGGTTATGTTGCCCGCATACCGCCTCCCATGGCCGAAACTGGTATTATGACATCTACTACACCGTGGCTAGTAATGTTATTGCTAATTAAGGTTGAACAAAGCTGAGGTCCCAACACATAATAAATGGGTAAACGAAGTGATGTATTTTATCCAGCTTGAAAAAAATCTATATTTTTATTTGATTATAAATCTAATCAAAATTATTATTCAAATATTAAAATTTAAACTGAATAATTTCAGTTAGGGTGAAGAAAAGCTTTTGGCTTCTCTTTTGAGGCCACAAGAGGGCGCATTGTGCAAAATATTACTAATGCATGTTTATTCAAAGTAATAAAATAAAATAAAAACAATTAATTTGCTTAAAGGACTATACACAAAACATCATCATGTATGCATTCATAGTTTAATGAAAATGGTGGAAAGCCAATCACACAGAGTTTGTTTTTTCATGTAAACATGCATGGCAGTGGGATGGGGAAAAACCCAACATAAAGTCTCGAGATATGTTTTAAAAAAAAGTTGAACTCACCTTAATTTTACATGGCTTTCTAAACATGCAGCTCTGTTGTGCGAGACGTGAGTGAAAAGGTGATAGCAGATGTCCCTCTAGAAAATGCGTAAAATATGCATTGTGTGTGCATGGCTTGGTTTCATACCCTACATATGTATGTTGCTGATGTTTGTTGTATTGGAGATAGTGTCTGTTGTCTCTGAACTGTAGGCTATTTGTTTCTGCTGTTAAAACCGCACAAACCGCACCCGTTTAGAAATGCTTATAAATACATTATAAAATGAATAAATAAAAACAACCTGTACAAACAACTGATATTAAATTAGTGAGAGAATCCTCTATAATACTTACAGTACCAATAACTGAAACCGTACAATTGTAATTTTAAGCTACAAATCTGCTCTGTAGACAAAATACCGAAAAGTTAGCATTGTTAGATAGCTATCCTTTATTTCACTATGCCCTCTGCCTGTCCTTTCAGTTCATGTAATCTAATGGAGTGGGGTTTGAACTGTATTGATCTTAAAAGTGAAATGTTGGAATGAAGTGGGACTTAGGGGTTTGAAGCACAGTAAGAAACAGAGACAGGCAGGGAAAGTCAAGGGGATAAATCACATCTATTATGAGTCTAAGTGGTGTCTTAAATGGTGGCAATTATATAGAAACACTTGAATGGCCGATTCTGTCAGTGTGTCCCCCGCGTCGTAGGCCAGGGGGATGCCTGACCTGGAATCGCATGTGTCCACACATATAGGCTAAATAAGCACACATGTGCACACATGTTTCAAATAATCTCTTCTAATCCTTAGATGTCTGTGTTTTTCAAACACACAGGCATTAGGAATACGGGGCAGCTGGAGATGAGCAGTAGGAGGCGCTAGTCACTCATGGCAGCATAACAGAACAACACTGTCACTTGTTGGGTAACAAAATGCCCATTAATGAGTTGTATACTGTCTGTTTTTCCTCAGTAAAAAACAAACAAAAAAATATATATATCTTTATTTTGTTTTTAATCATGCGAGAAAGAAAGCTCTAATCCTACAAATCAAGCAATTTTGTCTTGTGTGTGATTAAGCATTTATTTAATAAATTTTTTTGAATGGACGTGAAATACATACATCATTATTTCTCAAAGGGCTCCCACCATGCTCCCATAACAAGTGTGCATAATTTGTAAGGGTAATTTATGGTAATGTTGGAAACAGTATGATAGAGGAGAGATTATACTAATTAGACTTGCATGCTTAGGGAAAATACATTTCACCCACGTTAACAGTGCACTCTGGGAAGAGGAGGGTTATTTTCCCCATGAGTGTCTCTATATGTAATGCTGCAATACAGGTTTGGGTTATTGAAGTCATTTCTTTGCTTGCTCTGGGAAATTTGTTTTTGCCTGTGCTTGCTGATACTGACAGTTAAATGATTTTCTCCTGTTTCAGTGAAGTACATTATGTGCATTTTGAAAATCTGAATTGGGGATTCAGTTGATTGAATGCACAACTTGTAAATCAGCATTAGTTCTACCGATGGAAAGACATGAAATTGTTTCATCCACACTTTCAATTATGCTCAATGTAACTGATATAAGTTCAGGTCGCTTCAGTTTCATGAATCTTTAATTAGCTTAACAAATGTAATTGTGCGCCAAAACATTTATAAATGATTATACAAACTATAACTCTCATATAAAAGCATGATTATAATATTTAAAGGCATATAATAACTACAAATGGTTCTACATTATTCATTAAGGCCGTTAATTTTATTTCATATGGGCTTGACATTATAAGAAAACTAAAATAGTTGGAAAGTGTGATTATTTGCTTGCTCTGCAGCCTCTGATCACTCTCACTCAAAAAATAATGCAAGTAATAATACAAGGGCACTTGAAAAAAAACAGCACATAGTCCCTCATTAAATTGCATTCAGAGTTTTAATAGTCCTATATTACTTTTAATCTTAATGTTGCACTATGGGCAGACTGATTAATTAATGTTTTCTAGTTAAATTATAAGCCTGGAAATTGAATATCACGCCACATGTAATTATGCTTAATGGAAAGAGGGAGTGAAAAAGAATGAGACAAAGAGTGAAAGTGTTAAAAGGTCCCTTTTTTGCCTGCTCTCTCTCTCTCGCTCTCTCTCTCTCAGTCTCTCAAAGTAAAGTTAGGAAGAATGATGAATAATGGTGAATAAGGAAATAACATAAATGGAAAGATTAAAATATTTGATAATGATATAAAATAAAATAAAATAAAATAAAATACAATAAATAATCAACATATTTGAACTACTTCAAAGTGTATATTAGATCTCTGCACTCTGTTTACACTTTCTCCACCAGGGGTATGTTTCCCAAAACCATTGCTATTATATATATATATATAGCATATATTGTCACAAATCAATACCAAATTGTTGTTACAATTTTACCTTTTCGTGAAGCCAGAGTTCCAACAAACATTTGTGAAACAAATGTCTATTTTTATGTTTATGTTTATGTTTATGTTTATCTTTTTTTTTTTTTTTTTTTTTTTTTTTTTTTTTAGCAGATGCTTTTATCCAAAGCAAATTAGCTACATAGATGCTAAATATCTTGTTATTATGACAGTATCATTCAGTGCATCCCATTTAAATATATAAACATTTGATACATTTCAGTGTGTCGGTAATCAATGTTGTTTATTAAATATGTATGAGAACCTGAGATGAATCAAACACAAAATAAAACAAAATGACAGTATACAAATAGTGAAGTAGTCCTCAGATGCCATGTTCATCAAGACATTTGATACTTTTGAACGGTTGGATGCTGTTTATTTATTTATTTATGTTTCACATGAGAGAAGAACAGAAGCACACCTGATATCTTCCGATATATAACAATCCCAACAATTACAGGTAAACAAATACAGAAATTCAGCAATGTAGCTTCAGTCCTTGAGACCTGAAACCCTGTTGCTTTTGCTAAGCACATTATTAGACCAGTGGAGCAAAACATCCATTTGCCCTTCATAATTTAGTGTTATTTTTCACCAGAGAATCTGAGAATGAACCTCTTATCAATATGCTTATTCTACCAGAACTCTCTGCTCTCTTGTTGCTTGGCTCTGCAAACGCAGCTCTTTATTTCAGTACAAGCTCCACCTGCAATCACTCTTTCTCTAATGAAAATGCATGTTTCTACTCATTCGCTGAAAGGCAAGAACCATTAGTAATGCCTGTCTCATTGATTGAAATGGTTTAAACTTGTATACATCCAGTAATGCAAATGGAAGGGGGGGGGGGGGTGGGGGGGGGGTGGCTCATGTTAATTTCCTTGGCTCAAAATTGAATGAAAAGGTCTGAATCATTGTGTGTTGTATTTGCACTAAGACAATGAGGAGGGACACACAACTGACCTCTAGAGAGGCACATATGCTATACTGAAAATATCCTCCCATTGTAAAAGTTATTTGCTTTATTTGCAAACCATAGTGATAAGTGGGAGTTCATTAAACGTATTATTTATTTATTTTTACACCGTATGACTATAAGTAAACCTATACTGTATACTATATATATATATATATATATATATATATATATATATATATATATATATATATATATATATATATATATATATATATATATATATAGCCCACAACTACATAACATTAGTTTAGCATCAATAATTTGGGGGTTTTGAGTCTATTAATTAATTGACATGTCATATTATTAATATTATTAACGCTTGTATAATAATAAGTAGAACATATAAACATAAAAATAATGACATTAAATATTAGTTGTTAATGTACTTAAAACCTCAACAATGAAATTAAAAAGTGCTTATTTCAACAAGACAAGTGTTATTAATGCTCTTCTATTTTAGATTGTGTCTCTATGGAGATGGTTTCCAAGTGCTAAAGGTTTCCAAGGGTTTCTAGTAGACAAGTAGGCATGATGTCAATTTCAATAAGGACATCAGCTGATAGAGAGAGCTCCATAAGTGCAAGATCAAACGGCAGCTAAATAATAATTTCACTGTGACAGAAGTGCTGAAGCCCCAGAAATGTAATCAAGAACAGAGATGATGTTCCTGTTCATGTGACAAAAAGATTTAAAAGTTCTTTAAATGGGAAATAGTGGGACTGTAAACATGCCAGTCATTGCCCTGAATCAGGAAGCAGTTACACAGTTTTTGAGTTTGTTTGTTTGTTTCTGTTTCAAAAACACTTTCTATTTATTTCATTCCACCATGCTGCAGGTTTATTTTAGGCCAGAAGCTCTTAAATTGTGGTACATTTAGTTCCCTTTCAAGGGAACTTCGAACTGCATCCTCTAGGGGTCGCAATGAGGAACACCTCGTCGTGACCCATGTCTGAAACATACATTGAAAAAAACACCAACGAGTCGGCCGGCGACAGCCTCTAATCACTTCCGGCACGACTATACATAAGCGCCAGGAGAACACTTCATTCTCTTGTTCGTCTTCATTGACTGTTTTGTTTGAAGCGTGCATCTGAGAAACGACCATGGTAAGAGCGATCTTTCTCTGTTTATCATGGCATCCACTAGCAAGGCGTTTAGACAGTGTGTACATCTGTGTAGGCATTATTTGACACCTAATGGCACACACAATCTTTGCGTCTCTTGTTTGGATGAAGAGCACGCGTGCGATGTCCTTGAGGGGGCGATCTGCGTGCATTGCGAGCGTCTTTCAATGAAAAAGCTCTGCTCTCGTCTGTCTCTCTTTTCGCAGGAAAGAGGGACAGACATCTGCTTCCCGCTGTTCAGGACCCGCCGCTGCTGAGGCACGGAGGAGAGTGAGCTCGTGGGGATCACAGGTGGGTCTCGCTGAGGAGTTTAGAGAGGGACTTTCACTTTTGCACTCTTAGGGGGCAGATGAGAGTGAACTTCAGGAGGAAGATGTGTTGTCATTAACACTTTCTGATACTGAAGTTAGTGCTCTGCTGGGTTCTGCTCAGATAGAGCAGGAGATGTCTGAGGGTGGCGAGGAAGCTGAGACTGAGCCTTCTCAATCCTCCTGCCCTGAGTATGTGGAGCTGTTATGGATTATGGAGGATATGGATTGTGCCACGGCAAAGTTTGATCCCAGCAAAGTGATGCTGCGGGGTCGCCTCGACGAGCGTTATTTATCTGACCATAGCCCTCCAGCCCAGATGAGCCTTCCATTCTTGCCTGATTTACATGCAGAAGTTGAAAAATAAGTTTTCTTCTCACATCCATTGGTTTCAGCATACGAGTTATGCCAACATCGAGGTCGATGTGTGAAAACAGCTATGAGAGGATGACCTCTGTAGCAGAGATGCTGGCTAGCTATCTCTCTGTGGGGGAAACATCCTCTCTTAAATCTCCCTCTTTGCCATCTAAGCCCCTACAGGATACATCCTGCTTAAATTGCAGAGCATATGCAGCAGCAGGTCAGGCTGTGGCTTCATTGCACACGATGGCAGTGCTTCAGGATTATCAGGCTCATCTGCTGAGGGACCTGGATAAAGGTGAGGGCCTTTCAGCTGAGCTCTGCCTTTCTTGAGCTGGTTAGACTTTGGTTCCTTGGACTCCATACAGCCAGCATGTATTTGTTTATACACTTCAAGCATCAATTCACTCAACGTGAGCCCATCCTTAGAACAGTATTTGAAAATCCATGTTATGGTAGGTGTGCATGTGAAGTCTTTGCACACTTTCTGAAATCCACACTGAGGTAAGTTCGCACCCTAGTACTCTGCATTCTTTCTAAAATGATATATGGTGAGGGTTTTGCGTGGTTGCCTCATCCCCTTTCTTGAGTTGGTAAAAGCCCCGTTCATCTTGGGCACCACTCCATTGGTTTATCCTTGGATACATATCTAAACAGGGTGTTGCTACTAGGGATCTGTTGAGACAGCTCCTTCAGCAAGCTTATGGCCCTCTCAAGCGGTAGCCCCTGTGTGAGCGGCAAGACCTTGTATAAATACTGGGTTCTTAGACGTATCCCTTTAAAGGAATCCTTTAAACGAAGCCCTAAAACATAACTGGGTATGTAGCTTAGGCCTTTGGCCAAAAGGGATAATGTCATGGACAGCTGTCTTAACGTCCCAGGGGCTCCCATGGAAATGGTAGAGTTGGTACTTAGTGTTTGCCATGATTCTGCCCTGCCCTTCTGTCACCATGGCCACGTGGGTATACTGTTCCCCATAGTGACCCCTAGAGGACACCGCTCTAGGTTCCCTTGAAAGGGAACGTCTCAGGTTATGAATGTAACCATGGTTCCCCAAGTAGGAATGGGACACTGTGTCCTCTAGCTCCCTGCCATGCTTTGGACGCAAGCTTCAGATGAAGAAGTGAATGATGTGTTCTCTTGGTGCTTATTTATAGTCGCACCGGTAGTGACGTCAGAAGCTTTCGCCGGCCAACTTGTTGGTGTTTTTTCTATGTATGCTTCAGACATAGGTCACGATGAGGTGTTCCCCATAGCAACCCCTAGAGGATGCAGTGTCTCATTCCTTAAAAGTAAAACCTTCATAGTCTGCAAGACTTATAAAAACAGTATTCAAGACTTATAAAAATGGTACAGCTGTGACTCATGTCATGTCAAGTCCACATTTAAACCTTTGGGATGTAAGGCATCCAAAGTATGAATCCAGTACAGTTCCCTTTGACATAGCACGTTATCAATGTTGCCACCTCTAGGTAATTTAATCTGCTTGTATATATGTGCCTATTTTTTTGTGTTGTTGTTGTTTATTTGTATTTATGTTTGTTTCTTGTTGTGGGGATTTTACTTAAAAAAGCACCTACAATCAGCAAAGAAAATGAAGATTTCAATAAGAAATGGTGTGAGATACTTAATAAATGCTCCATGGATTTAATGCTTTTAATTATTGAAGAGGTCACAAAATAAAAAGAGGACATTAAAAAAGATATTGTAAAACAAGAAACATTCATGAAAGACAAATTGGGTTTTGAATTTGCCCATGTCTGTGACTCAATCAAACAGACACTGAAATAATTTGAAGACAACATGCTGACCATTAAACTAAGGAAATACAGGAGAGATGCCGATGATTATCAGTCTGGAAAGGTGTACAAATAGTTGTTTGGAGAGGAGACCCAATGAGACATATTAAGAGGACACCTTACACAACAGTTTGGCTTTATATCTGATAGTGACTTCCCTAGCGACTCCAATTCCTCCCACAGTGCCCATCGCTTTCAAACACGCCAGTTTCCAAAAAACGACCAATGGAACAAGGGAAGGAAGTCACAAAAAAATGGCCAAAAAAACAAGACAGGCTACCAAGGAAGATGAGGAGAGGACAAAAGAAATGGACTGGAGATGGGGCCAGTGACACGCCAACAGGCCAGAGTCCAGTCGTGAACCTGTCTGATAAGGTACTTACTCCCCAACATCTCTTGGCCCTGACTAAGGGTTTGAGCTTTGTTCCCACTAGCCATACAAACTCTTTTTGAATTTTTTTTTTTTTTTTCAGAAGGATTAAATTGAGACATTTTTGGGGGACTGTGAATGAAAACCAGAGTTTAATTAAACCTATGTTTAAGCCTAAAAGTACATTTGTACCTCATGTAAACCACCCCTCGATTGATAAATTCTTTAGGGTTGTTGAACAGGAAATTTTTGACAAGACTATGCCTTACTCCCATCAGCAAAATTTGTGTCAGGATGAAAGAAATGCCATTCAAGAGCTTGCTAAAGATACAGACAATATAATAAAACCAGTCACCCCGGCATTTTATATGCTTCCTAAAATACACTAAAGCCTTATCAAACCCAAGTGTAGACCCATAGTTGCTAGTTACGAGTCACTACTAGAGCCATTATCAAATTTTGTGGATTTTTTCATCAAACCTTTTGTGAAAAATCTGCCTGCTTATGTACAAGACTCTACGGATGTTATTAATAAAATCTCTGAACTCCAGGATCTCCCTTTTGATACCCTTTCAGCTACGTTTGATGTAGAAAGTCTTCATACCAATATTTCTCATGAACGAGATATTACAGCAATAAAATACTACTTGCAGAATCGCCCTGAGGATGTTAATCCTCCTAACACTTTCATCTGTGATTTGGCATCATCAATCCTCAGATTAAATTTCTTTGCTTTCCACCAGGGAGAATATTACCTCCAAGTTAAAGGCACAAGTACGGGGAGTACATTTGCCCCCAGTTATGCTAAATTGTATGTTGGATTCTCTGAACAACAATTTATTTTTAATGAGGACAGAACTCCCTTCTACAGTAATATCATAAGATATTTTAGATATTTAGATGATGTGTTGTGTGTTTTTAAAGTGTCCCAAGATGAGCTGAATGAATTCACCATTCACCTCAAAAGGATGAGCTCAGATCTAAAATTCACTGTAGAATCTGACTCCAAATGTGTGCATTTCTTAGACATGTGGATCAAACTAGAAGATGGTAGAGTGACCACAACCAGCAGCTGGCATCCCAGTGCCCTAAAAAACGGCCAATTCTACAGACTTAGACAGATTTGTCATTCAATTGAAGAGATTAAGGAGAATGCTATAGATATAAAGCAAAGATTTCTAGCATGGGGTTATCCCATTAAAAGTACTGAAGAGGCATATAATATCGCCCTTTCTACACCACGGGCACACCTTTTGAAAAAGTGAAAAAAGTTTTCTGTCTCCTGCATAACTACTTTTACTCCAAGATACTTTATAATAATACAATATTGGCATCTAATATCTTATGATCCTTCTCTTCAGGATAAATTTAGGGATCCACCCTTGTTTGTGTCCATATGGGGCCCTAACCTCCGCAATAGGGTAGTTAAAGCATGTATAAAATCAGCTTCTACCCAAACACTCTTAGCACCTCTTAGGGATGGTAAATATATTTATCAGTGATCAAGCTCTATCAGACTGGGGATTTTCACTATGGGGAGTAAAGGTGTAAATTACCTAGATAACTCAGTATGTTGGGTAGGGTAGGGTAAACTACAACTCCCACCACTGGACTACAACTCTCCTACCTGGCTTTCACAGGTGTGGTAATCACTGTTGATTGTCTTGCTACATTTTTTGTCTGTATGCCCTGAGGATGGTCGTTTGACCGAAAGCTTGGTGAAAATTTGCTTTAAGGATTCAAGTGTGCAGACAGTTTTTTTTTTTTTTTTTTTTTTTTTTTTTTCAGTCTTGTTTGTCTGGCACCTTGGTGATCGTGAGTGCGGTGTAACTCCTAAACTGTTAAAATCTTCAGTTTTTAAATGTTGCTACATTACTTAATTCCAAAAATATATGTATTATTAATTTGTATTGTGAACTGGATAACAAGATGTGCATATTAAACTGCAAATAAATTGCAATCCAATACAAATGTTGCATAAGTATGTGTGTTTATAGATTCTGCTCCAGGAGGATCACTCTACAACTAGAGGAATATTGTTAATCAGAACATGTTATTTTGTTTCCACAGTCCTAAAGCTTGTGCTCTTAGTGAGTTAAACATTCAGAATCAAAATATGAGCAATCAATAATAATAATAAAAAAAGAAAGAATTATAAATGAAATAAAATAAAAATCAATATAACCTTCCATCAATAGCTTTATTTTTTCACCAAAGTAGACACTCTGAATTCTCTCTTTCTCGTTCTAGTTCAAGGTACTTCATTGGCATTGCATTTGTGTTACAATATTGCCAAAGCATTTTAGCTGTGTACACTACAGAATGATTGCATCGTCGAAGTAAAAAAAAAAAGAGAAAAGAGAGAGAAAGAGAAAATAATTTTATAAAATTAGATACAAATAACAGCAGTATTTCTAATTTTAAAAATAATAATTACAGTTATATAAAATAAAGGATGTCAAATAAAGCAAATTAATTGACCATTTTGTATGGTGTATACATATTTTGAAGCTAGTTTGACTGCAATCTCATCCTCTCTGAGTATTAACGATAGAAAAACAAAAACAAAAAAACATTAAAAATAAAATTTAAAAAAAGAACAATTCAATACTTCAGATTGTGGAAAGAATATTTGCCTTGTAGTGGGGTATTTGGTGCAGAAAATAAGTGTTTCTCATCCTCTATTTAATTCAGATCACAGTGTTTGCATAGTCTCTGTTCTCTCTGTATCCAGGATTTTTATATCTTCCTTTCTCTATTTCTAAGTCATGGTCACTCAGTCAGTATTTTGAAAAGGATTTGTCTTTCTTTTAACTGTTTGATTGATGAGGAATTTGCCACTTTGTTGGTTCTATTTAGGGCCAAATAACACTGGAATTTGGTTTGGAGGTAAAATTCTTCTTCTTCTTCTTCTTCTTTTTCAACATTATTATACTTTAGACTTTTGTCAATTCTTTTATGAATGTTTGGGTTGTTGTTGGAGTCAGACTCAGCTTGAGTTTCTTTCATTAGTTGAAAGACATTGTGGGCGATTCATTGGTGAGGAGGGCTTTTATATTGAATAGATAGTGTCAGATCGACTCAGGTAATGCCATAACTGAATAGCTCTGTTTTTGTATTTCAATGTGTAAGGGATACGCCCAGTTCGTTCTTGTAGGCATTGCTAGAAATGCCACTTTTTACCCCTAGAATGTTTGCAATTTCCAATTGTGTTATTTCTATTAAAATTGTATCCCAATTTTCAAACTTTAATACTAGTCACGAAAATCCACTCCCAAACAGTAGAATTGGTATAAGGATGGCGTGATATTCAATCTATTTTCTAACTGTTCGTTTTAATTGGCCAAACCATGATTTTATGGCATTATTTTATGTTTATTAGTTTGTTAGTTTATTAGTCTTTTCTTATATTAACAGCCTGAATGAAGACACTTCAAAACTTTAAATCATTCAAGATATAATAATAGCTTGGCACATATACTTTCTGATGTAATTGTCTGACATTTACAACCCCTTATTGGAATGATAAACATGTATCACTGATTCTGATCATTTATTTTACCAGAATTGTCGAATGAAACGAAGAGCTCAATATAAAAATTTATTCCAATGAGAAAATATGACCATCAGTGTCT
The DNA here is from genome assembly GCF_023724105.1 of Carassius gibelio. Taxonomy (NCBI): domain Eukaryota; kingdom Metazoa; phylum Chordata; class Actinopteri; order Cypriniformes; family Cyprinidae; genus Carassius; species Carassius gibelio. The sequence continues at coordinate 14,768,350 of NC_068377.1, forward strand.
GAATTTGGTTTATGAAATTTATTTTTTTGTGAATGTATTTTCACCTACACAATATCAAGATTCAAGTGGTAGTTTCACAAAAACTGAAAATATAATTGATTGACCTTTGTATAATGATCTTTCCCATTTGCAGTTTCAAGTTTGTGTCATACATAAGTTTAATTCCAAAATGTAATTCAGTTATGACAGAGATTGAGTTGAGGGAAGCACTTGGATAAATATACTATTTCCTGCTACAGTGAACAGTATAAGTTCATTTCACATTTTTAAGAGCCCTTCAAAGACAATCCGAACCAGGCGAATCATCTACTGTAATATAATTTAATATAAGCAATATATATGTTTCCTTGCAATCTACTTAGTGAAAATGCATAGTAGTTTTAAAAGATTATGAAGAAGAAAGATGTTCTTAACAGCCAGATGGAATAATTATGGGATCTACCAGCAAGGATCAGTGGGGCCATGCTTATACAGTATTGTTCAAAATAATAGCAGTACAATGTGACTAACCAGAATAATCAAGGTTTTTCATATATTTTTTATTGCTACGTGGCAAACAAGTTACCAGTAGGTTCAGTAGATTCTCAGAAAACAAATGAGACCCAGCATTCATGATATGCACGCTCTTAAGGCTGTGCAATTGGGCAATTAGTTGAATTAGTTGAAAGGGGTGTGTTCAAAAAAATAGCAGTGTGGCATTCAATCACTGAGGTCATCAATTTTGTGAAGAAACAGGTGTGAATCAGGTGGCCCCTATTTAAGGATGAAGCCAACACTTGTTGAACATGCATTTGAAAGCTGAGGAAAATGGGTCGTTCAAGACATTGTTCAGAAGATCAGCGTACTTTGATTAAAAAGTTGATTAGAGAGGGGAAAACCTATAAAGAGGTGCAAAAAATGATAGGCTGTTCAGCTAAAATGATCTCCAATGCCTTAAAATGGAGAGCAAAACCAGAGAGACGTGGAAGAAAACGGAAGACAACCATCAAAATGGATAGAAGAATAACCAGAATGGCAAAGGCACAGCCAATGATCACCTCCAGGATGATCAAAGACAGTCTGGAGTTACCTGTAAGTACTGTGACAGTTAGAAGACGTCTGTGTGAAGCTAATCTATTTTCAAGAATCCCCCGCAAAGTCCCTCTGTTAAAAAAAAGGCATGTGCAGAAGAGGTTACAATTTGCCAAAGAACACATCAACTGGCCTAAAGAGAAATGGAGGAACATTTTGTGGACTGATGAGAGTAAAATTGTTCTTTTTGGGTCCAAGGGCCACAGGCAGTTTGTGAGACGACCCCCAAACTCTGAATTCAAGCCACAGTACACAGTGAAGACAGTGAAGCATGGAGGTGCAAGCATCATGATATGGGCATGTTTCTCCTACTATGGTGTTGGGCCTATTTATCGCATACCAGGGATCATGGATCAGTTTGCATATGTTAAAATACTTGAAGAGGTCATGTTGCCCTATGCTGAAGAGGACATGCCCTTGAAATGGTTGTTTCAACAAGACAATGACCCAAAACACACTAGTAAACGGGCAAAGTCTTGGTTCCAAACCAACAAAATTAATGTTATGGAGTGGCCAGCCCAATCTCCAGACCTTAATCCAATTGAGAACTTGTGGGGTGATATCAAAAATGCTGTTTCTGAAGCAAAACCAAGACATGTGAATGAATTGTGGAATGTTGTTAAAGAATCATGGAGTGGAATAACAGCTGAGAGGTGCCACAAGTTGGTTGACTCCATGCCACACAGATGTCAAGCAGTTTTAAAAAACTGTGGTCATACAACTAAATATTAGTTTAGTGATTCACAGGATTGCTAAATCCCAGAAGAAAAAAAATGTTTGTACAAAATAGTTTTGAGTTTGTACAGTCAAAGGTAGACACTGCTATTTTTTTGAACACACCCCTTTCAACTAATTGCCCAATTGCACAGCCTTAAGAGCGTGCATATCATGAATGCTGGGTCTTGTTTGTTTTCTGACAATCTACTGAACCTACTGGTAACTTGTTTGCCACGTAGCAATAAAAAATATACTAAAAACCTTGATTATTCTGGTTAGTCACATTGTACTGCTATTATTTTGAACAATACTGTGTATATATATATATATATATATATATATATATATATATATATATATATATATAATTTTTTTTATTATTATAATTTTTTTTTATGAGTCTGTAATTTTTGGGCTTGGACTCAATATAATGAAGAGGATGAAAGTTGTGTTGCAGTTTGGGCTCATACATGACCCTCAAAAAAGCTAATCCACCCCTGTGCACATCTCTATTAATCAACTACCTCAGGGCTGCTGCAGCTGAAGTTAGCTTGAGAGGCCAGACATCACAGCAGGTACATATAATCCTACACATGCCCGCCTGAGTGTATAAGGCATCGAGATCCAATAAGACGATATCAATTTGAACTCTGAACTAAACTAAGAACTTACTCTCTCCTGTCAGTCTAAAAAGTCGTTTCCTCAGCAGAAACTCCTTTCCATTGATTTGTTTTTCCAAATGGTGGATACATGTCCGTTTTGCTGCATTAATATTGAAGTGTTCTTATGTATTAATGCTGTGTTATCTAGATGCTTCCATCTCTGCTAGTAGAGCAATTAAACTAATGGGAACTGTTAAGTGTCTATCTTACTCACACACAGGCTCGGAGTGTGTGCGTGTGTACCAGGGATCACATAGGAAGGCATTGATAGAGCTTAAGACTATGCTTTATGGAGAACTTGTCAAATTCTAATCCTTATGGTGGTAATAATCCTAGCTAGCAGGGAACACTCTCAGAACTCCCCTAACATTCTAGTCAGGTTCTTTCAAAGTTATGAACAAATGTTCATTCTTAAATGTTAAAAGAACATTTAAAAATGTAAAGTTGTTAAAAAAAAGACAATAATAATCGTGATCAAATGATAAAACCTATATAGATTGTATAAATGGGAATGCTCTCATGACCTTAAATGCACTCTTAGTGTATATTTACAGTTGCTTGGTTTTAGCTTAAATGTTTTGATTGACAATTCTAATCCGAGTGTCCTGACCCCTGACCTCTGATGGCCCTCTTAAACGTGCATATGGCTCAGTAGGGCATCCCTTGCAATTCTTGGCTCTGCAGATGGCATGTTGGAGTATTCAGATTCTCTCTCCATACTCCTAAATCAGAGTCTCAGCCGCAAACTGTGTGAGTCAAAGAGGAAAATCTCTCATCAATGGGGATTAAGGCAGACAAGTTTAGACATTTTCCATAAGGTAGCATTATAATCGGACTCAGGGCCTCATAATACCCAAGATCTGAGTGGATTTGTGGGGAGGAAATGTTATTAAAGTCGCCACATGAGAAAAACAAATTAGAGCCAGCGGTATGTTCTCCAGAGCAGACATAGCGAGAGGGAAAGGGGTAGTGCTTAATCATGATGTACTTCTGTTATTTGTTACAGTTTGCCAACAATGATTTTCTGCCTTTGCCCTGTAGGAGGGGATAGCGGGGGGCCAATATGCACTTCTAAACTTTCTGAAAGAGGGAAAAATGTGATAAGCAGCTCTTAATGCAAAGCAGTTTTGAATGGAAAACGTTTAATGCTGACTATGATATCAGCTTAATGTTCTCTGTGGGCAAATCACCTCTGGCTCGCAGAGAACATTTGTTTGATCTAGCAAGCAATTTCCTATCCATCTATCTAGTGCAATTTGTGTCCATGTCCATTCCTCCATCTATTTCATGCAGTATTTATTCACATCCATCCATCTATCCATTCATTCATCCATAACTTGCAGTGTTTATTCACATCTATAAATTCATCTGTTTCATGCAGAGCATGTTCACATCCATTCATCCATATATATTTCATTCATTCATTCATTCATTCATCAACCCAACATCTATTTATCCTCTTAATGTTGTGCTTGTTCACATCCATGCAACCAGCCACTCATGCATACATTCAATCATTAATCGATCTCAGTGCATTTTTTGTTCATTTTAATTCATCTTGTGCAGTGCTTGTTAGCATCCATCGATCCATCCATCTGTCTTTCCATACATCCATCCATCTCATACAGTTTTAGTTCACATCCATCCATCTCATGCAGTGCTGAATCATATCATACATCCATATATCCAACTGTCTTTCCATATGTTCATCCATCTCATGCAGTTTTTTTTTCACATCCATCCATGTCATGCAGTGCTAATTCACACCATTCATCCATCCATCTATCTGTCTTTCCATAAGTCCATTCTTCGAATGCAGTTTTTGGTCACATCCATCCATATCATGTAGTGCTGATTCACACCATCCATCCATCCATCCATCCATCCATCCATCCGTCTTTCCGTACATCCGTCTTTTCTTACATCCATTATTCTCATGCAGTCTTTGTTCATATCCATCCAACTCACGCAGTGCTGATTCACACCATCCATCCATCCATTCATCCATCCTGTACAGTTATTGTTCACATATTTCAGTTCGGTCTAATTTCTCACAGGCAGATTCGTTTATGCATTAAGTTTGTTACTGTCCCTTGGCAGGGAGCAGAGCCCAATCTGTTGAAACTTATTCCTCGCTTCCCCTGCCTAACGTTTGGCATTTACATCGCTTGAGAGAAAGAGAAAGGTTAATTACGCTCAACCCTGCAATGCCATTAATTATAGAGCAAACAGTAAATAAGCTGATGCTATTTCTCACAGTGATAGGAGTGGTAGCATAGGGATAGAGATGGCATTAATGAAAAATTTTCAGACAGAGGGAGAAATCAGGTACACATCAATGTTAATGTAATTTAGAGATAGAACAATGAGATGTAAAACATACACACTTGATGAATCTAAATAGAACCTGTTGTTCCTCGTAAATCTAAATAAAAATTCAATTTTAATGGAAAAACAAACAAGAAATTGAGACATTTATGTGAGCGGGTAGCAGTTTTTTTTTTTTTTTTTTTTTTTTTTTTTTTTTGTAGAGAGAATGGTGTTAATGACCTCTGGGGCTGTCTGTAAATGATGTTAAATCACCAGTGTGCTGGGGCACTGTCGTATTAATCGTGATAGAGGACATGTTTAAGAGTGATTTCAAGATGCTTTTGAATAGTTAGGGGCTTATATGCTTGCTAATAGGCTTGTATTTCTTTAAAACTCAACAACATCATATTTTGAAACCAAAGTTTATACATTGAAAGAGTCATGCAACATAAAAACAATGTTTTTTCCTTAATGTCAAAACATATGTGTTCTAAAAACATATCTGTTTTACATGATGCAAGACAATGGTAACACTTATTTTTAACTATCAGAGAAAAACAATTCATAACGTTTTCAATTTGAATGAATGTAGGCCAGCAGTAGATTTCATTATCGTTCATGACGGGGTGTAATCATTACTCACTGTGTTGTTGTCATCCAGAAGTATGGGTCACAAATGTGCGTTTTCACGGACTCCAACGCTGACAGAGCAACAGGGTTTCAATCAGTGACAGACATATTTAACATGCTTTTGTGCAACAAGCCTTTATTATATGAGAGTTTCTAGACATGTATAGGAAGGTGGTCTGGGGCTTGTTTAACCTTAATAGTCTCAGACATAAACATCATCCATTCAGCGTTAACTCAACTGTATTGAATCAGTATCTCAAAAGTTGCTTTACAAATGCAAACACACATGCATATATTTTATAGTTCACCCAAAAGGCAATCAGCTAACCAAGTTCTTTTTTGTTATCGTCTCTAGGTTACGCATGTAACCATGGTTCCTTGAGGGAACGAGACGCTGCATTGAGGAACCCTATGGGGAACACGTTTAGCGTGAGCGACTCTGAATATCATGTGTAGTCTGTCTTATGGAAGAGCGTGATGGGGGTCACAGGCGGGGTGATGTAAGTGACATGGAAGCTATAAAGGCACATGCCACGCAGCCGGCGTCAGCTTCGAGTACTAGCAAGCATCGAGACGCAGCGTCACGTTCCCTCGAGGAACCATGGTAACATGCGTAACCTAGAGATGTTCCTCTTCGGGAATGAGACGCTGCATCTAAAAACTCTATGGGGAATGGGCTGCCCATGCTGCCAGACTACCAAATCGCTGCCTAGTGTGTATCCAAAGAGCACAGCTTAGGATGAAAGAACTGAAGCGCCTGGTGTGACTGACATATCTAGGCCATACATTCTTACAAAGGTTGAGGGCATCGACCCACCTGCTAGGAAGGCCTTGGAGGCTGCCATACCCCAAGTACAGTGAGCCTTGGCTCCCAACAGCGAGGGAAGACCAGAGGACTCATAGGTGGCGTTGATAGTCTCAGCTACCCAACGACTAATAGTCTGCTTAGATGCAGGAAAGCTGCTTTTGGGGGGACCTTAGCACACTAGCAATTGGTCCGGTTTTCTCCACAGGGCAGCTCAGTTTAGCTTCTCTTGGACAGGCTCCCGAAAAGGAGGAGGGCAGAAGGCCTGCAGCACTACATGTTGAGATGTGACAGAGGGAACCTAGAAAGACAACCCACTCTAGGGTATATGAACGCTTTGGCCATGCCAGGTGCATAGTCAAAATAAGTAAGTAGGGGCCACTGAGAGGGCCTGAAGATCTCAGACTCTCCTCAGAGAGGTGATAGCCAACAGAAAGGTAGTTTTGAGGGTCAGATGTCTGTCTGATATGTCTTGTATTGTCTCGAATGGAGCTTTACAAAGGGCCTCTAACACCACAACCAAGTCCCACAGGAGAATACAGGACCATACTGGAAGTCTTAGCCTCAGCGCACCGCGGAGGAAATGTGTAACTAGGGAGTGTCTTCCCAAAGACTGACCACCGAGAGGGACATGGTAGGCCACAATGGCCACCTCTAAACATTCAGCGTGGAGTGGGTCAACCCTGCAGAGAGCCTGGATTGCAGAAGCTCCAGAACTGTACCAACTGGGCAGTTAGCTGGATCAAGCTGACGGTCTCTGCACCATGAGGTGAAGAGTTTCCACCTCAGGACGTACAGTTTCCTCATTGAGGGAGCTCTGGATTGGAGGATGGTCTCAAAAACCTCGGTTGAGAGTCAGGATGTTACAAGCAGTACCCCCTCACTAGCTACACCCACAGCTTCCACAACTCTGAGCGAAGGTGAATTATTGTGCCCTGCGGCTGTGAGAGTAGGTCTGTCCTGATCAGTATCTCTCACGGAGAGCCGTCAAGGAGCGAGACCAGATCTGCGAACCATACTCAGCCCGGCCAGAACTGGGTTACTAACAACAGACTGCGTACTCTTGCCAGAACTCCCGGGAGCAGAGCAATAGGGGGAAATGCGTACAGACAAAGCCTCTGCCAGGTCTATGTCATAGCGACCAATCCCAGAGGAGCTGGATGAGCAAGAGAGAACCAGAGGGAACATTGCAATATCTCTTGAGAAACAAAGAGGTCAGCTTGAGCTTTGCCAAAAATTCTCCATTTCTGCTTCACCACTTCGGGGTGAAGTTTCCATTCTTCGGGCCTCGGCCCCTGCCTCGACATTATGTCTCCTTCCATATTTAGCTTCCCTGGAATATACACTGCTCTGAAGGCACACAGTGCCAAGGAGCTCCCATCTCCGGGCCCTGATTCAAGAACCAAGGTTTCTTTCACATGTCTAAGGCACGGAGGCATCGGATGCCCCTTGGGGAAAATCCCTTGGTCTTGAGCCACCACTGTAGGGGTCTTATGTAAAGGAGGCCAAGAGGTATCACGTTGGACGTAGCTGCCATCAGACCCATCTATCTCTGAAAATGTTTGACAGTGAGTGACTGGCCTGTTTTGACTCTCTTGACTGACATGAGGATCTACTCGATACAAGCAGGGGACAGACGTCGTCCCCTTGGAATTATAAGGTTCTATCTGCGTTCTCAGTAGTTTTGAGATATTGAGCTTCAAAATTTTTGTGTTCCATAGACTTCTGTAGATAGAACCTTTTTGTTTTTTCAATAAAAAACCAAAAAATGTACTAAACTTTAAATAAAACATCACATAATATAAATAAATTGTCACAGAATAAGAATATGTGAATAACAAAATTTTGACAAAAATGTCAGATAGAACCTTATAATTCCAAGGGGACGACATGTCTGCATCGTGGTCGAATCCCACACTACGCCTAGAAAGGTGGTTCTCTGAACTGGAGAAAGTACACTTTTCTGACGTTCAGTCTCAAACCCTGCTCCCCCATGTGAGTGAGAATGACATCTCGACGTAGAACCGCCATGTGCTCTGATTGAGCTAGAATCAACCAATCGTTGATATAACTTCATATGCAGGGTGAGAGTGCAAGGCTGAAAGGAAGATTCCTCTATATTAGTACACTTCGCCCCAGTAAGCGAACCTCAGAAACTTCCTGAGTTGTGGAAGGATGGAGACATGGAATTATGTGTCTATGAGATCTGTCATGACAAACCAGTCCTCGGACCTGATTAGTGATACAACATGCTTTATAATGAGCATTTTGAACTTCAGCCTCATAAATGAACGATTTAACTGACTCAGATATATGATCGGACGCACCCCCCCCCCATTCTTTCTTTTAACTTTTTTTGCTGGATGGATAGATATTGCAGTTAATACTGCTGTTAACAATTTCTGCAATGATGCAATGAGACCAATTTATTTATTTATTATTAGTATTTTTTGTTTTGGTCATGTGACATTCGATATAAACCCCATTAAAGTACTGAATGATTACCAAATTAAGTGTCATAATACTAAAGATATCACCCAATCAACATGCCTATAAAAAAGTTGCAGTTCCAAAACATGAAGATAGCGTGGCATGTTTGTTACTGAAACATGCTTGTCTTGCTTCAGATGTAAATAGCTTTGTTTAGTTTGTGAGAAGCATTTGTCTGTCAAGTGACTTGTGTTAACATTAAAGGCACTTGACCCTTTAAGTGTCCTCTCCACTTCTAACAAACATAGTTCACATTCAGTTGAATTATTTAAAGGTGTAGCAGGGATTATGTTTTCTACAGTGGCTGTGCTGATACCTCCCTCTCTGCAGTAGTTACTAATGGACATGTGCCCTCAGTGAGATGTGTAATGGCTGTGTGTTAACTGGAAAGTTGCAATGACAGCATGGGTTGGCGCGGCTGGAGGTTGGATCACTTTTGCTTTGAGATCCCCTCACTGCCCCACCATATGGCACAGGGTACAATAATATGCCAAAATCATGAGTCAGATGGCCCAGGCAGCACAGCGGCCACACACTTAGCCATTGTTCATGCTCTTACTTGCATTTGTTCTGTTTTGTTTGCTTGTTTGATTGTGCTGAATCAGAGTAACAATGTTTGTGCCATTAAAACTAAATAAAATACCGATTCATTAAGTGTTCAAATGTTAATGCTTTTTTCTTTGTTCGTTTGTTTCTTTCTTTCTTTTGTAATTTTGTCCTTTCTTCCTTCCTTCCTTCCTTCCTTCCTTCCTTCCTTCCTTTCTTTCTTTCTTTCTTTCTTTCTTTCTTTCTTTCTTTCTTTCTTTTATTCATTTAAAATGATCAGTACAGCATATATTTATGTTTTTTTTTTTTTTTTTCTATTTATTTGATTGATGATCTATCTTATATTTAATGATGACAGATAGAAACAGAAATTGTCTTGGTAATCGCAAAAGTGTTTTGGCTTCTCCGAGGAGGAAAAGGAGGGGAAACTATTCCCACTTATTTTCTTGATGGTGGAGGTCATGAATGGATTACACGCTGTTGATGTATTTACAGTGTCAGTAAAAATGACCAAATGCATTTCTTTTACAGGGTGAGGCTGCGAGCAAGAACACATTATATTCAATTAGTAGCCTAGGTTTTCTCCTTAATTAAAGGCGCTGGCTGATTAATCAGACATCTTCGGAGATGAATAGGTGGTGAAATGCACCGGCTGTGTTCCTAAATAGTAAGCTCTGATAGCGAAAGGGCACAAACACAGGATGCTGTCAGAGACATTCTAGATTCCATGTGTCAAATGCTCAAAGGGACCGTTTAGAAGCTGTTGAGGCCTTCACCTTCTGTTTAGAAAGCAATTATAAACATGTTTATAAGAAAGGAGCCATAAAGCAACACTCTCAAACACAGTGGGCCTTCAGAGAGATAACCAAGTGGCTGATGGCCACAGCAAGTCATTATCTGAATCTCTCTTTCTCAGTTTATTTGCCTTATTTTCTGTTTTTTATTCCTTTACTAAGCCTCCCTCCGCTTCTTCCCTAGAAGTGCTGACAAGTCCCTGAGTGATGATTGCCTAAAACCACTGTGAAGCAAATGAAATATTGGGAGATGCAGTCTTGTTTTTTTCCTGTCTGATAAACCATTGCTTTAAATAAAGGATATACAGGAATTTTATGCAAAGCTGCAGACACAAATGCTAGTTTTTCGTTGACATTAATAAATGGGTGATTATGGAACTTAATGAGATGTGTAGATGTGCATATGTATACAGTACACAATGGGATTTATACAATAAACATTTCATAAATAGCGCATAACATTTGGTGGGCTGGACCTTAATACTGATGGCTTGTCCTGTGGCTCATCTGAATCTGATGTGTGCACTAATCTCCTCCCAGAGCCCACAGACTTTTAGCTTTAAAAGCCTTTAAGACTATTTTCATACCAACTTTTCACTATTTATCTTTACATTCTCAAAGCTCTTCAATCGTGTAGGGTATTTTTGATCCAGTGTTTCACACACACACACACACACAAACACACACACACACTATTATATTATATTATATTATATTATGACACTTTTTGTGAAATATATGTGTATAATGTAGTTCTAGAGTTTAGTGCCGGAATAATAAAATATTATATTATATTATATTATATTATATTATATTATATTATATTATATTATATTATATTATATTATATTATATTATATTATATTATATTATATTATATTATATTATATTATATTATATTATATTATATTATATTATATTAAGTGTCCATATGGAGAAAAAGCAAGACAGATGGATTCTTGGATGGCCGGAAGGACTTACTCCTCCTGCAGGGTTAAAATGCTTTAATCTCTTTATCCAGTAGTCGAGATGGACGGATACAAAAAGGTTACACTCTAAATGTGTGCAAAACACTGCTGATATTGAGCCACAGTTTTCATATACATATCCTCATTCCACAATCACATCAAATGATATTGAATTCACTCCTGGACGTGAGTGAGTAAGTGTATTTTATTCAAATTGAATTACACATTTGTGGTCACACACTGTAAAATCAAAGCAAGGTTTAAATAGACAACTTCTGGCACTTGAATATGGCACTGATGCATTCTGAGAGCATTTCTTATTTGCTCTAGCATACTGCAGCAAACACAAATAAACAGCAGCTATAAACAGTTTGCTTCTGTAGAGACTGCGACCTTATGTTTTCAAGTCTGACTCTTATTCCAAGGGCTTAAAGGAAAATGCCACCATTTTTTCCATATTCCACTATGTTCTTCCCTCAACTTAGACAAGTTGATACATTGGTCTCCTGTCTCAGTGCGTGTACTCAATCGATGTAGCGCGTGGCGCCACTAGGCTAGTCTTTAGCTTCGCACCATTCATTCCTTAGGATTCAATTCAGGATTCAGGAGTGATGATATCACTGCGGCGAGGTAAAAGTGCTCCGAAGTGCTATTCCGCTATACATTATAGTTATAATTTTTTTATCCACTTAGAATATCGCCAAATTTTATTTTGTTTCACCGTACTTACTCGTGTAACTACTCATGCAACCATCTTTAAATAGGGAAAACATGGAAGTGTTTGGTGGTTTCTAAATTCATCCCTGTCTGGATCCTAAGGAATGAATGGTGCTAAGCTAAACACTAGCATAGTGGATCTGTGCGCTACAGTGATTGAGTGTACGCATTGAGATGGGAGAGGTACTTATAAACTTGTCTAAGTTGAGGGAAGAACATAGTGGAATATGGAAAATGTTTACTGTTTTCCTATAACATAGCTCTATCCCAGCCTGGGACAGACCCAGGGGATTTAGCTGTAGGTGCTCCAGGGGCATTCAGCAGTTGAGAGGGGTAGACCATAAAGGGTTCATTTGCATTTGGAGTTAATAATCTTCTGCAATACAAATGTGTACAAATAGGTCCAACATAATTAACCTTTTATCATACAGAACATCCATATGCATAAGAGAAACAAGCATGCAGTCATCTTTATAATTTTGTCTCTTAATCTTCCTATAGCAGTGCAGTTATAATGAATTAAAATTATTAGTTATAATAAAATAAAATAAAAGGCAAAAACCCTAAGCTTGTTAACTTTTTATCTAAATTAAAATACAAGTAGACAAAATGAGCAATGAGTGAGTGCAGAGAAAAAGGTCATATTTTCTCCTGTGGGTAGCAGCTTGCTGTGTTGCTGCGGAGGTACCATAGCCCTGAGAATACAGTATTGTTCAAAATAATAGCAGTACAATGTGACTAACCAGAATAATCAAGGTTTTTCGTATATTTTTTTATTGCTACGTGGCAAACAAGTTACCAGTAGGTTCAGTAGATTCTCAGAAAACAAATGAGACCCAGCATTCATGATATGCACGCTCTTAAGGCTGTGCAATTGGGCAATTAGTTGAATTAGTTGAAAGGGGTGTGTTCAAAAAAATAGCAGTGTGGCATTCAATCACTGAGGTCATCAATTTTGTGAAGAAACAGGTGTGAATCAGGTGGCCCCTATTTAAGGATGAAGCCAACACTTGTTGAACATGCATTTGAAAGCTGAGGAAAATGGGTCGTTCAAGACATTGTTCAGAAGAACACCGTACTTTGATTAAAAAGTTGATTAGAGAGGGGAAAACCTATAAAGAGGTGCAAAAAATGATAGGCTGTTCAGCTAAAATGATCTCCAATGCCTTAAAATGGAGAGCAAAACCAGAGAGACGTGGAAGAAAACGGAAGACAACCATCAAAATGGATAGAAGAATAACCAGAATGGCAAAGGCTCAGCCAATGATCACCTCCAGGATGATCAAAGACAGTCTGGAGTTACCTGTAAGTACTGTGACAGTTAGAAGACGTCTGTGTGAAGCTAATCTATTTTCAAGAATCCCCCGCAAAGTCCCTCTGTTAAAAAAAAGGCATGTGCAGAAGAGGTTACAATTTGCCAAAGAACACATCAAATGGCCTAAAGAGAAATGGAGGAACATTTTGTGGACTGATGAGAGTAAAATTGTTCTTTTTGGGTCCAAGGGCCACAGGCAGTTTGTGAGACGACCCCCAAACTCTGAATTCAAGCCACAGTACACAGTGAAGACAGTGAAGCATGGAGGTGCAAGCATCATGATATGGGCATGTTTCTCCTACTATGGTGTTGGGCCTATTTATCGCATACCAGGGATCATGGATCAGTTTGCATATGTTAAAATACTTGAAGAGGTCATGTTGCCCTATGCTGAAGAGGACATGCCCTTGAAATGGTTGTTTCAACAAGACAATGACCCAAAACACACTAGTAAACGGGCAAAGTCTTGGTTCCAAACCAACAAAATTAATGTTATGGAGTGGCCAGCCCAATCTCCAGACCTTAATCCAATTGAGAACTTGTGGGGTGATATCAAAAATGCTGTTTCTGAAGCAAAACCAAGAAATGTGAATGAATTGTGGAATGTTGTTAAAGAATCATGGAGTGGAATAACAGCTGAGAGGTGCCACAAGTTGGTTGACTCCATGCCACACAGATGTCAAGCAGTTTTAAAAAACTGTGGTCATACAACTAAATATTAGTTTAGTGATTCACAGGATTGCTAAATCCCAGAAAAAAAAAAAAAATGTTTGTACAAAATAGTTTTGAGTTTGTACAGTCAAAGGTAGACACTGCTATTTTTTTGAATACACCCCTTTCAACTAATTGCCCAATTGCACAGCCTTAAGAGCGTGCATATCATGAATGCTGGGTCTCATTTGTTTTCTGAGAATCTACTGAACCTACTGGTAACTTGTTTGCCACGTAGCAATAAAAAATATACTAAAAACCTTGATTATTCTGGTTAGTCACATTGTACTGCTATTATTTTGAACAATACTGTATCTCTCTCTTCCTCCCTCCATTTCTCTCTCTCAGCACTCTCTGTTGCACTCTCATTGCTTTTTTTCCTTCAGACTAATAAGCCATGATCACTGTGTTACTGTGGTAATTAAATCAGATATTAAGCTGTGTTATAATCCTCTTGGCTGCCTGCTGCTGACACAAGGCTGTGTGTGTTTCCGTGTCTGGTTGTGTGTGTGTGTGTGTGTGTGTGTGTGTGTGTGTGAATGAATCTGACACTTCACTGAAAGCTGATTTGCAGAGTTGCAGATTCATGATAGGAATGAAGGCTGCTTATTTCATGACGTGTTAAACATGCCAGTATTGGCCCATGATGTATAAAAATCATGTTCCAGTTAGTGTGAAACCAAACTGTCTGTATGTATATGTGTATATAAATCAGCTTTCAGTGAAGTGTCAGATTCATTCATATAACATATAACATATAACATATATAGCATAATATTAGACCTTAAATTAATAAGGTAAGCTGGGTGTTTTCTGATAAAAAAGTGTTAACCCTGTCCTTTCCTATCATGTAGTGCATTTTTTACATGAATTTTTAATTAGGGATATATACTGTGTGGATGTTATTTTATATAAGGCTGAGTGGATTGATTTTCTGTAAGGATTTTAATCAAGTGGTTTTGGGATATACTATTTTACCATATTAATGTTTATGATGAAACCGATAAAGTGAGAGAGATTGTCATTTTGAGGACTATGTATAAACAGAGCTAGGATTTGAAGAGCAGATCTCCCATTAAAATTTTTGCATTTAGTTATACATTTACCATGTGTAATCTCCTCAATTTGACATTTTTGTACACCATGTACAGTGCTGTAAGTCGTCCATGATACTCGGTAGTCTTCCTCTAAATCCATCCTCAGAAAAATAAATAAATAAATAATATATATTTAAATTATATATATATATATATATATATATATATATATATATATATATATATATATATATATATATATATATATATATATATATAATAAATGTAATTAATTAATACCCAGAGCAGAAATAGAAAGAGAGAGAGAGAGAGAATGAGAGCGGGAGAATAAGAGATGGCCAGACAAACACGGTCTCCTCCCTCAGGTATACGGCTACTGGCACACACTGTGCCACCTATCTGATGACAAATGGAGGGCCATTACCACTCACAGAATCCTAATGCTAAACTCTGTGATCTGTTCATGCTCTTTGCCTCTGAAATGGGAACATGATTTTTCTTCACAAATTCAAGGGAATGACAGTGGGTGCCCAATGATTTAAAAAAAAAAAAAAAAAAAAATATATATATATATATATATATATATATATATATATATATATATATATATATATATATATATATATATATATATATATATATATATGTAGGGTGGGACGATAGTGACACACATTCTTGGTCGATTTCAATCCTCAGAGCCAAGTCAGTTCCATAGCCTAGTCAGCTCACTACTGCTCAATAAATGTGGAATGAATTTAATCACACTTAACAACAAATTTGAGCAATATATAGCAGGGGCGGATCTAGAAAAATATGTATGGGGTGGCAAGAAGGGGGCAGGAATTTTTGAGGGGTGGCAACATATGGCAGATGTATATATACTGAATTTAGTCACAGCTATCACAGTTTCCTGATAAATGTATATGCTATATTAACTTTTGTAGCCTACTTTACACAGAACAAACATCAGACCTAACTAACTAACATTATAGGCTATACAGTGGTGTAGTCTTTTTTGTAGTGTGTATACTGTGATCTCCCCCCACCTCATTCTCACCTGTCCCTGACCATTACCCCATAAGCACCACCACACTCACAAATGCATACAGTATGCATCGACATGTAATTGAGAGTATTATGAAAGATTAAGTGTAATCAACATTTCAGTTTATTATAAGAAACACAACACAATTTTAACAGCCAATGACATTTATAGCTGGGGAGACTCAACTGATTTTCTACTGTTTAGTGTTAATCACCATCTAACTCAACCAGTCAAGAGCTACATTTAGCCTTAGATGTTATATGAATATGGTCCCTGAAGCATAGGTTTTATTAGCTGACAATAATAATAAAGAAATAAACATTATAGGCACAAATACAAATGTACTTTTAGAAATTGTTTTTGAAAAAAAAACAATTGTGTTATTGTTTTGTCAAGTTTAAATGAAAACATCTTTGAAAACTTCTGTGATATTCCCTTAAAATAACGTTTTAGTAGATCTTTTTTAAGAATATTTTACTGTGCAATTTCTTACATAATTTCTTTGAGTTGGACCAAACTTTTATTTTGGTGGGTTGTAACCAGAGTTTCTGTGTTTTTTAATAAACTATTATTATTAGCTATTAGGCCTGCCTACTTGAAGTATAGCATATTCTACTGTGCAATAGTACTATATCTCTGTTTAAATTTCTTCAAGTTATACCAAGATTTTATTCTGACAGCTTGTCGTAAAGACATTGCAGTTTCTGTCTGTGTATACGATACGAATGAATGACGATAGTTTTATCAAATGTAATGGTGAAATCCTCTCCTAGCGCGCTGGCATGCACAAGTGTAGCCTACATCATGTGTCAGTATAGTGAAAAGCTGAAAACACCACACCGTGCTGCTGCATTCACTGCAGTCGGACATTGGAGATTCGCGCTCGTAAATTTTCTAATTGGCCAATGGCCATAACTGTTAACTCGTTGCTGCCAACTGGGGTGGCAGCTGGGGTGGAATGCTTTGCTGCATTCCTCGGTTGTTATGTTATTTCAGTCAAAGTTGCTCTTCTATCAGCTTGAATCAGTCGTTCTACCATTCTTCTGTGACCTCTAGCATCAACAAGGCATTTTCACCCACAGGACTGCCGCATACTGGATGTTTTTTTTTTTTTTTTTCACACCTAGTGTTTTTTGTAAAACCTAGTGGTTTAAAATGGTTGTGCATGAAAATCCCAGTAACTGAGCAGATTGTGAAATACTCATACCGGCCTGTCTGGCACCAACATCCATGCCATGCTCACAATTGCTTAAATCAACTTTCTTTTCCATTCTGACATTCAGTTTGGAGTTCAGGAGATTGTCTTGACCAGGACCACACCCCTAAATGCATTAAAGCAACTGCCATGTGATTGGTTGATTAGATAATTGCATTAATGAGAAATTGAATAGGTGTTCCTATTAATCCTTTAGGTGAGGGTATACTCCTCTGATTATATAATGGTAAATATTACAATAACATAGCACAACAACAGTGATCAGCAATAATGATAAGCCTAATACTCATAATAAAAAAAATAATAAGGTCATATTGTAACAGTCACTGTCTGTCACTGGATCTTTTAGGACCAGTGGGTGCTATTTTCTTCCTAGCCACTAGGAGGGTGCATGGTATGGGATAAAACTGGAAGCATCAGAGTAAATGCTAAGGTCTGTTTGATGCTATCATATGGTTGTTTGCTAACTATCTTTGCAATCCTGTTTGAGAAACTGATTGTTTCCTGCTCAGATGTAAGTTAAATTGTTTGTGTGAAATGTTTGGGGGAACGTATGGGGAGTCTATATAGTAATTGATGTGTGTGATGTGTTTCTTGTAGAGGATTGGTTTGGAGATGTAGCTATTGTTCCTCAGGTGTGGATGTAGCTACGTGATGGGACCAAAACAAATCATGCTTCTACTACTGGAGCACTTGTGTGATTCGTTTGACGAGAGAAATAATGACTCACCAAACAACTAAGCATTGGACATCCTCTTAACTTCATCATGGTCCACCTTGGCACCTACAGATAAGACTGACCGTTTACATTTTTTTTAACTATTGAGGCTTGTGGACCTCGGATGACTGGGTTGGACATTTCGATATACCCATATGTATATTATATATGTATATTTTATATATATATATATATATATATATATATATATATATATATATATATATATATATATATATATATATATATATATATATATATTATATTAGGGGTGCAACGATACGCCTATTCGTAATGAACCGTTCGGTACGCGGTACGCATTATGTACCGAACGGTTCGTTGTACTAATTAATTATATTTGAAATATAATGATATGCGTTCAACAATGTAGCCCAATAACCCAAACGACGTAATAGGCAACGCCCCTGACACCCCCGAATAAGCAAAAAACACCAACTTATGTTTATGTTAGGCTACTCAGTCAGGCACTCGCTCACTCAGTAGGTACGCGCTGAGTGAGTGAGCAGTTCATGCACGATACGCGGTGGCCAATGCATTGGCCAATGCATTTAACAGACCAGAAATAGAAGATCCTCCAATAACCAACAGGTCTGGTGTTTGAGTGCACTTTGGATTCCCTGTAAGCTATAATGGTGATTGCAAGAGAGTGGTGGATAAAAAATCACTGAGTCAAACGTATCTGCTACATGACAATAGGGTACACCAGCGAAAAAAGAAAAAAACCAGCAGCGGGAATACTTAAAACATGTCAACTCATTTACGCCGACATCACCTTAGTGTGTCAGTATCTGGGAAAAGACGAAAAAAAGGGAAAACATACATGCAACAAACTATCCCCGCAGCAATTAGACAGACATTTCCAATGGATTCAAACAGGGCAAAAGACATCACCGCGGCGATTGGTAGGCGCAGATATGAGACCTCACTACTTACCATTCATTCTGTCATCACCATTATAGCTTACAGGGAATCCAAAGTGCACCCAAACACCAGACCTGTTGGTTATTGGAGGATCTTCTATTTCTGGTCTGTTAAATTCATTAGACATTTTGCAACGAGCCTTCAGTGCATGCTGAGTGAGCGAGCGCCTTAGGGGCCATTCACAACGCGTTGAAAATGCTAGGCACATCTTTCTCCTCCTTTCCAAAGCGCTCGAGCAGAAGCGCCCCTGAGGCGTCTGCCTTTGCTAAGCAACAATGACGTGCTGCTCTCTCCATGAAGACGCGGAAATTTCAGCAAAGGATAAATGGATTTTCAGCTCTAAAAATCGCTTGCAGTAGGCTAGCTCTGCTACTAAATTTATTTCAAAATTGCAATCCATATACAACTTTGATCAGCTGTTCCTTCATCTTGGCTGAGCTTTCAACGTTGTTACGGGAAAGTATGAAGCTGATTGGTTAGTTCTTGTCACATGACCCGCGGTGAGCTTGCGGCATTCTGAAAAGTTGATGTTTTTACATTTTGCTGTATCTAAAATGTACCGAACCGTGACATCAGTGTATCGTATCGAACCGAACCGTGAATTTTGTGAACCGTTACACCCCTAACGGACGTCCATGACATGCGGAGTCCCACAAGGGTCAATTCTTGCACCGCTCTTGTTTAGCCTGTATATGCTTCCACTGAGTCAAATAATGTGAGAGAACCAAATTGCCTATCACAGCTATGCTGATGATACCCAGATTTACCTAGCCTTATCTCCAAATGACTAGAGCCCCATTGACTCCCTCTGCCAATGCATTGATGAAATTAATAATTGGATGTGCCAGAACTTTCTTCAGTTAAACAAGGAAAAAACTGAAGTCATTGCATTTGGAAACAAAGATGAAGTGTTCAAGGTGAATGCATACCTTGACTCTAGGGGTTCTGTGATTCTGGAGACAGACCTTAGTTTCAATAGTCATGTCAAAGCAGTAACTAAATCCGCATACTATCATTTAAAAAACATCGCAAGAATTAGATGTTTTGTTTCCAGTCAAGACTTGGAGAAACTTGTTCATGCCTTTATCACCAGCAGGGTGGACTATTGTAATGGGCTCCTCACTGGCCTTCCCAAAAAGACCATTAGACAGCTGCAGCTCATCCAGAACGCTGCTGCCAGGATTCTGACTAGAACCAGAAAATCTGAGCATATCACACCAGTCCTCAGGTCCTTACACTGGCTTCCAGTTACATTTAGGATTGATTTTAAAGTACTTTTACTCGTATATAAGTCACTAAATGACCTAGGACCGAAGTATATTGCAGATATGTTCACTGAATATAAACCTAACAGAGCACTCAGATCATTAGGATCAAGTAAGTTAGAAATACCAAGGGTTCACACAAAACAAGGGGAGTCTGCCTTTAGTTACTATGCTGCCCGCAGTTGGAATGAGCTTCCCGAAGAGATCAGATGTGCTAAAACACTAGTCACATTTAAATCTAGACTCAAAACGCATCTTTTTAGCTGTGCATTTGTTGAATGAGCACTGTGCAATGTCCGAACTGATTGCGCTATATTTTCACTGTTTTATGTTTTATTATTATTTTTATGTAAAATCATTTTATAACCGTTTTTAAATGTTTTAATCATTTTAAAAGTTTTAAAATTACTTGTTTTATTTTTGTTATTATTTTTCTTCATGATTATTTTACTTTTATGTAAAGCACTTTGAATTACCATTGTGTACAAAATGTGCTATATAAATAAACTTGCCTTGCCTAAATTTATATATATATATATATATATATATATATATATATATATATATAGGGTTTTGGTGGAAAAGGAATGAGTAAAACATTGAATTATATGAAGAAAGTAACATTGTGCTTGTGGGTGGAAGTGTTTATTTTAGATCTTATTCCGACAAATTCAATTGAGTATTGCACACAAGATTACCCCTTTTTTATATAGGAGAAGCTGGGACTGTTATAATATAGATCATAACACAGTCTTGGAGGTAAGAAGTGGATTATCCTTCACCTGAAATGTTTGTCTTTTCATTCTGAAATGCAAGGCAACTGTTGAATCACAACCAAAATTCCAATAAATTCCTTCACTCGATTGGGATGTTCTCTTTAATTCTGGATGGAAAGAGCAGTGACTGTAACATCGAGCATAGGTTCTGAAAATTCTTCAAAAATAACATAAAGAATGGCCTTCTCAGCTGCCATAGTTGCAACTCTTGCATCATCAAAACAGGGTGTTCAATGCAAAAAAAAAAAAAAAAAAAAAAAAAAACATTGTTGGGGCTACTTTCCACTTTTGTTATCCTTTTGTTTTCATAATTTCCAGTTAATTTCTAGTATATATTTTTTTTTCCTTTCATTTTTTTATTTCTTGTTTCTCTCGTCATAATTTAGCATGCTTTTACTTTTTGATCGTTGTCTATCTCGTCTCTCCTGTTGTCTTGTCTTTTTTGTGCGTCTGTTGTGTTGTTTTTTTGCCCTACTTCCTGAGTCCTGCCTGGTTGCTGATTCTTTGGACCTGACAGACATTTTGGTGCTTCAAGATTTGCCATCCCAGGGGTCAAGCCTACCTAGACCCTTTTCTCCACAGTTTGAAGCTACCCCCATCGCCGACCAGCCTGTTCTCCTGTTGTGTGCTCTGCGATATTGTGTGGTCTGTCTTCCAGCCTTGTCCTTTAGTGTTCCCATTTTTGTTAATAAACCTTGTTTTTTCTCCGTTCATTCTGCATCTGGGTCCTCTCTTGCAAAAACCATGACACTTACCAACCCCAAACTTTTAAACGTTGATATGTGATGCTGCTTAAGAATGCTTACATTTCACAACCACATTTGGTTTGGGATCACACCTATTGTGTAATGCTGCATTATAGGCAACCCAGATTTGCACCAGATCACATGAGGATGGGGTGACCATCAGACTGATTGAGGTGAAGCCTTCTGCAAATAATGCTGTGCTAATGCTGAATGCAAAAATATATATCTCCAATTCCATGCTGAAAAAAATGTTGATCATTTTGGTTTCATATGGAACACTTTTTATAGAATCACACCCTTGTGCACAACCTTGAAGTTCATAAACGACTGGCCAGGTTTCTCATTTCCACCACCCACACTAGAAAGAAAAAAAACATAATGGTCATCTCGGTCTTAAGGCCCCATCCTCCCTCCATCAAAGTGATAGGGACATAATCCTGCCTAAAGCGCTAAATCCTCTGTATACTGACATAATGCCCTTTAAGATCACCATTCCTATCTCTTGCTTTGCCTCTTTTCTCTCTGTCTCTCCCACTCTCTTCTCTTTCATCCTCTCTGTAGTCCTACATTAAAACAAAAACAATTGCACCACAGTTATCAATATAAGTGGTTGCTAGGAAACCTCCGGGGCAGCCTGATCAGTTTTGATTAAGGTTTTAGTCACTAATGAATTCACTGTGCAGTTTATTGTGCCAAAATGAAAACAAAAACAAGTGCTTTAAAGATCAGAAATACATTAAACAATAAGTTCAAGCCATATGGGTATTGCACATGAATCAGAATAACCATAATGTACAAAAGTGAGACACAAATTGAAAGCTTAAATAGAGTCGGTCATGATTCAGCACAATATAAAATAATTAGAAATTACAATAAAAATATTATTTATGCATTATTCCGTCCATCCAACCAACCATACAATATCAATAAAACAATATAACAAAAGGATAAATACAGTAAATGTAGCTATATATAATTTAGAGAAAATAATTCCAGAAAAGTTAGTATGTACAAATAAAACATTTCCAAAGTCCAAAGTTTTCACTGGCCAACTTCTGTATTTTGTGAATATATATATATATATATATATATATATATATATATATATATATATATATATATATATATATATATATATATATATATATTCTACACACACACACACACAAACACACACACACACACACACACACACACACACACACACACACACACACACACACACACACACACACACATATATATATATATATATATATATATATATATATATATATATATATATATATATATATATATATATATATATATACATATATATATATATTATTTTTTTATTTTATTTTTATTTTTTGATGGCTCCAAAAAAGTAAGGACAGAGGCCAGATTTCTTTCTTAAACACAAGCACAAGTTCTGCAATGTGTGTCTTTGATTTGAGCCTTCACCTTGTTGGACATATCTTAAGTCCATTATATGGAGAGAAATCCTGGAATGCTTTTCTTAAAAAAACTCAGTTTATTTTCTACTGAAGAGAGAAAGGCATGAACATTTTGCATGACATGGGGGTAAGTACATTATAAGAAAAATGTTATTCTGAAAGTGAATTGATGATCCTTTAACACAGTCTGCCACTGCATCAATAAATGCAACTTGAATCTCTGTTACTCTAGGAGTGTGATGCTGCAACGTTCTCTGGGCCAGAGATCATCTCAGACAGTCAAAAAGACAGTGGAAATGTGTGCTGTGGTCAGATTATTCCACGTTTCAGAAGTTCTCAGTCCTAAAGACCAGAGGAACCATCCAGACTTTCATCAGCGACAAATGCAAAAGCAAACATCTGTCATTATATGGGGGTGCGGCAGAACTGCATGGATGACTGGCATATGTGCAAATGTACCATTGACACGGAGGTATAGACTGGAATTGTACAGAGACATTTACCACCATCAAGATTACATCTTTCATGGGAATTCCTTGGTTATTATATCAAGACAATGCTAGATCTCATTCTGCATGTGCTACAACAGTGTGGTTTCCTAGACACAGAGTGGATGTGCTAGACTGGCCTGCCTGCAGTCCAGTTCTGTCTCTTATTGAAAATGTATGACCACTCATTAAACTGAGAATCAAACAATGACAATCCCAGAATGCTGAGCATCTGAAGTCTTGTATCAAGCAAGACTAATGCAAAACTCATTAAAATGAAAGTTAAAGTGTTAAACATGCCTCTGTCCCAACTTTTTTTGGAGTGTGTTGTATCAAAATTTGTTTATATTTAAAAATATAAAAATAATAAGTTGGCCAGTGACAATCATAAAAGCTTGTATTTATTAACAATAACATTTAGTTCAGTAATTTAGTTTGTTACTTAGTCAGTTGGTTAGTCAGTTAGCTAGAGTGAATTGTATGATTGATAATGTCAGATACTGATCACCATAGTGGTCTCCAATCAGTGGTGGTCTCTGACCTGCTGCACACAGTCACAATTAACATTTCAAGACTGCAGGGTGAGGTCATGGATGGTCAGTGAGACCATAAAGCAGAGCATGTCATCTTATAGTGAACTGAATAGATTATAGAAAAGCATATTAAATGTCATTCTTTTTTGTTATGCAGTATCCAGATACTTCGATCTGATGTCTTACAGCAGAGGAGGAGGCAGCAATGATGTAGACCTCATCTGTGAATGTGTGTGTCTCTGTGTGCATTACAGTTTCATCCCTCCCCTGCTGTAGGGCAGATGGTTTTTACGCCAATCCGAGGCTTGAGTTATGACTCCCATATGGTCATAGTGCAGGCTGCCATCACTCCATAGCCACTCTGTGAGTGTGTGTATGTGTATGTACATGTAATTATGTTGCTACAGACAGTCTTATAAGGCAAAGACTCTGTGAGAAAGAGATTTACAGAGAAGTAAACAGTCTATATGTTTGTCAGAAAGTGAGAGAAAGCAAAAGATAGAGAGAGTTACAACAATGGAGGTGTTTGGATAGTATTTTTGGATCAGCGAACATAACCTCAGTATAATAGCTTGTGAGCTATTTAGCTAATAACAACATCCTAACAACTAAAGAAGTGCATTGTTTGCATCTCAATGGTGGTTGCTTAAACGGTAGTAAATGTAGCATAAGCCCCATATGGCTTATATATAATCTAATAAAATTACTATATATACAGTATACTGGAACTGTATATGCACTGTTCAAAATTTGGAGGTTGTAAAGTTTTTGAAAGAATTACAATTTGAAATAACTCTTATTTCAACTTTTATATATATGTGATCTAAAACATTATGACCATTCACAGGTGATGTCTGGGTATATTAGAGTAGTAAGCAAACAAACAGTTATCGTAATCATTGTGTTGGATGCAGAAGACATGGGCAGGAATGAAGATCTGAGCGACTTCAAATGGCAATGAAAGCAAGCTGACTGGGTCAGAGTATATCTGAAGCAGCAGAGATTGTTTGTGGGTTGTCTCCTTTAAGCAGTGGTAAGAATTTACCATCAGTGGTCTGAGGAGGGACAAACCAAAAACCAGTGATAGGGTATTGGGCACCGTTGGCTCGTCAATACATGAAGGCAACCAAAGCTATCTTATCTGGTTTAAAAATGTATTCTTATGATGGAGCCATTACTTCAGACTTCAGTGTCACATGATCTTTCATAAATCATTCTCAAGTAACATATATTTGTATTATCCATGTTAAAAACAGATGTATTGCTTAATGTTTTTGTGAAATCATTCCACAGACATCTGCACCCACCTCCACCCATTCTCCTCCTAGCATATTGACAATAGAACATTTGGATATCTGTTTAGGAAATCATCTTGACTGAATTTTTATTGTTTAACCGTCTATTTGCAATTGGCTATATCTCATTTGTCTGTAAAATGTATATGTAGCTAAGAAATATCTTTCAAGACAGACATCTTTTTGAGGTTTACTGCCTCAAGGAGGCTCTCAAACTGTCTAATAAGGCAGTGGAGCCCCTCAGAGGAAAAGCCTATTTTCAAATCCATATACTCTATTCTCAGAAGTGGTCCTGCCTGAAATGCCTTTACTGTCACTTTTGATGTGATGTGTAAAAGTATTAATTTATTTCAAAAACAAATATAATATACTGGTCCCGAACACTAGTTTGTACACGTGTGCATACAGAGCTAGTCACAGGGTCATGCTAACCTTAAACCTTGACCCCTTTGCTAACAACAGCATAGAAATGTGCCAAGGCAATGTGAGCACCCCTGCCGTTTTCTTCAGAAAGTTTAAAAACTAGTTTATTTACATTTTCTTATATCACATTCAGTCTTTCTATCTGAAATATAGTGTGTGACACTTCTGTATGAGGGAGAGCATTAAACATGATTGTTTATATATATATATGATCATCTACAGTACACTTGATATCTGTTTGATTTTCAGGCTAAATGATAAACAATACAGATAATTTACTGATGTTGTCGGTGATGACACGTGCTTCAGAACGGAGATGAGCTGAGCGTCATGGCCCAATTAAAAGCGTCAATCACATGCGTTCTCCCAGACTTACGCCTGCATGAGTTCACTATACGCAGCAGTACTGTATCACTCATCTTAACATAAATTAGCTTTACTTAGAGGTGTTTGATATCATAATATCTCCTCTCAGATGGTCAACTCCCACACACATATGCAAAATTTTGGAATTCCAGTTATGTTCTGAGATAAACAAGGCTTACAGTATGGATGGTTCTGGATGTGTATATTCATGTGTTCCATGTGGTGCCGCTGACCTCTTTGAAGACTAATTTTATGGTTGGCAGTCCTACCCAACTGGTTGTTCTTTTGTAATGGCAAGGTTTCCTATTTCTCTCTGACTAGCACCCAGTGTTCTCACTCTTTCTCGCACACACAAGCTATCTATCTATCAGGGAGTCAAAACTATTGACACCTGAGAATGTTTTTGCGAGTTAACAGATGTGCATTTAATCACACACACACACACATACAATTTGTATCCCTTTGCACAATCCAATAAGGATGTGTCTGTAGGAAATAGCTGATGAGAGTCAGGAATGAAAGAATCATGAACAAATGAGAGAGTGATGA
Organism: Carassius gibelio; assembly: GCF_023724105.1. Taxonomy (NCBI): domain Eukaryota; kingdom Metazoa; phylum Chordata; class Actinopteri; order Cypriniformes; family Cyprinidae; genus Carassius; species Carassius gibelio. The sequence continues at coordinate 14,794,945 of NC_068377.1, forward strand.
GAGGGATGTGAGAAATTTGGTCCTTTAGGCCATGATGTAAAGTAGATGTGTAGGTCTAAAGATTGTTTTTATAAAACCTAGGCTAATGTGAAAACCGTGTTAATGGCAACATTTCTGCGAAATGCTATTACATTACATTCAGTAAAATGTCCATTGAATTGCACTAAAAGCACTTTCAGTTTTATCCAACCCAAACGTGAATCTGACAGCATTTTATTACACTGATTGGTGTACGAAGCATGGCAGTTTGGAAAAGAGTGGTGATAAAAAGATGATGCTTCATCACACATATGTAAAAATTTACCACCTACACAAAACAAATGCAAATGTGATATATATATATATAATAACATTTTAGCTTGTTTCTGAAAATCTTTAAGCTATTTTATTGAAACCCTTAAGTCACAAGTGCAATGCTGTACCAGGTGAGCTACCTAGCATGTTTACTTCATCAGAAAAGCCATACATACAGTTGGTTATATGATGCAAACTTCAAAGTAGTTTACATATCATCTACTAATTGTAAAAGTGTCATAACATGGTATTGTGCAAAGAACTGAATAAATGAATTAATTGCTCTTATAATCATAATTTATGTGAAGCAGGAACAAATGCTGTTGTTTTACCACCACTAGTGATAATTTGAACTGAAAACTGCATTATGTATAAGTACATTTTTGTATTTTTTTTTCAGTGAGCCTAGGTTGTATTTATATGTTGCTGCCTCTGTATGTTTTAATGATCACTTAAGGGCCTCAGTCATTCTAAACAGATGCCTGCACACATGAATGTTTAAGTAAACATCTGCTCATAATATCTCTAGTTACCATGGATTTCTTAAGAAGTGTGAACCTTGTTCAACCATCATCAGTGGCTTCCTACATAGTTTAGCTTCCGTGGTAGTGAAAAGTACTGTATTGTACTGTTGAAAATACTTCACAACATGGAAATGCTTCTGAAGTGCACTGATTTGCATAATGTATGATAATTTTACAGTAACCCTCTGTGTGTCATGCAACTATCTATTATTCATCCAGTCCATTCATCCGTCAAGCTCTCTACCTCTGTATCTATTTATCTACATTTCTGTCTGTCACCCCCACCGTTCATCCATCACTTCACTTCAGTCTGCTGAAGAGTGAAAGCAAAGTAAAGCTAATTTTTTGAAGGATGAGTCCATCTTCCAAGCCGATGCCTACTGATGTTGTAATGTAAGCATCTCCTGTTGGGCATCGTTTGTGGATAAATGGAGAAAGCATGTAGTTCTGAAAAAGTTCTGGGATGTGTATGTGTGAAAATTCTTTTTTTTTTTTTTTTTTTTTTTTTTTTTTACATAATTGTTTTGTTTGGAGTTGTGTCTAGAAAGGTAAAATGTCATTGTAGTAGGTAAAAAAAAAAAAAATCATAATCTGTCAAGAAATGGCAGTTAATCATATTGACTTTGGGAAATACTGCGCACAGGCATCCTAAATAAAGCTTGACTATACTGCACTGAAAATCACATACAGTATGCATGCTATTCATTTCTGTATGTGAAGCAGGCTTAATGAAATCAAATATGAGATCATTGGACTATAGATAATGTTTAAAAGCTTGAAATCATGCCACAGTTTACCAAATGGAAAATACCTTGAAACTTTAATTAATAGTAGCAGTAATAGTAGTAGTAGTGGTAGTAGTAGTAGTAGTAGTAGTAGTAGTATTCAGGGAATTCAATAGTCCACCATCATTTAAATTTACAATTAAACAAAAAATTGTTAAAAGATGGGTTATGCTTGATTCCACCCTTAATTTAGTCTATTTGAGCAACTGTTGACGGAACAAATAGAATAATTAAACAGCAGAGTTTTATACATGGGTGGTTTCTTTTGGCTGGAATTCATAAAATCTGCTTAATCCTCATGCATACATTCACTTAAAGCCATTTGCTGAAATCAGCAGTGCTTAAGCTAATGACTTGTTGGCCAGTCCCTGTTAAATGATAAGGAAATATGCATATCACTACTTTTTTTTTTTTTTTTTTCATTGAGGTTTGAAGTTAAGCTTTTTATTTGACATTTCTTAGCTACATTACCACTTCAATAGTCCATTCTTTAAAGGTTCTCTGTACCATTCTCACTCAGAGGTCATATTTAAATATGTCTTTTAAAGTGACAAAACAGAAGTCTAAAATTGCTGTCTGAATCTCTGTGTTCAGAGGTGCACTGACCTGGACAATGTCAAGTCGTGAGTGGCAAGACTTTGGACTTTGAGAGAGAGAAACTTCAAACCTTCAAATGAATAGCATGTGATCGAAATTCCATGCATGCAGTTTATTACATTTGAAAGGTGACTCGTCCCCTGAATCGTGGCTCGCAGCTTGTTCTGATGGTCTTTTCAAACTCAAGGCCTCACTGAATAGCCCCTTTTAATCTGGTCGATTTAATGAAAGCGAGGAAGTGAGAAGCAGGATTCAAATATTGTTCAAAAGACATTTTTTACAGTATATGATGAACTCTAAAGTTACAACTCTAATTGCCTGCAGGGTTGAAGAGGATGGAAATACTAGGACAAGTGGAGAAAGAATTAACTGGCAAAACACTGGTTGAATTGCCATTTCTCATCTCTACATCAAGATTATCCTTTTGTTTAACGGCAGCAGAGTATCCCCTAGCTCGTTTTAAGAGTAAATTGCATGAAAAGGTGTAAGAGGACTGAGGGAAGGCTGTTTGGGTAGGAGATGAGTGACAAGGCTATCGTCTTTTGCAATACTTTGTCTCCATTTCACCATTGTGTTATTTCAACGTCTACTTTCTTCTTTGACCTTTGCCGATAGTATTTCTAAAGACCAAAAGACTTACAGAAACAGACTTTATGTACCAACATTATGGTTCATTTTAATCACTTTTCAGTCCTGTATTGAATCCTTTCGCTCTACAGGATATGTGCTACACAGCTCACAACTCAGATAATTAGGCCTGGCTGTGCCGATCAATAATGGCAGCTGGAAATAGGGTGGACAACAGATCACTGAGAGTGCTAGCACCAGAGGGAAGGACAGAGAGAGCAGAGGGGGAAAGAAGATAGATCAGCAGGTGAGACGCTTGGGAACTGCTGAGTGATTTGTTCAGATATACTGCAAGGTACAGAGGACATGAAGAGAGGGCTGGGGGAGAGAGAAGGCCTGCGGAGAGACTGTAGAGAGACATACATCCGTCACACAAGTTTTTTTTTTCAAGCATAGTGGGACTTTCCATTGACTTCTTGGTAAGACTTTAGAATAAGGTTCCATTAGTTAATGTTAGTTAACTACTTTCGTTAACATGAACTAAGCAAGAACAATCCTTCTACAGCATTTATAAGTCTTAGTTCATGTTAATTTCAACTTTTACTAATGCATTATTTAAATCAAAAGTTGTGCTTGTTAACATTAGTTAATGCACTGTGAATTACCATGAACTAACGATGAATAACTGTATTTTCATTACCTAACATTAACGAAGATAAATAAATACAGTAATAAATGTATTATTCATTGTTTGTTCATGTTAATTAATACATTAACTAACATTAACTAATGGAACCTTATTCTAAAGTGTTACCGACTTCTTTTTGCTGTTATACAGAGATTATGAAACTGCAAAATATTAAAACAAGTCTTTATCATATTGCATTACCTGCCTGCAACAACCAGTTTGATCTTGCTGTAATAAACTTCTGTGTTGTTGAAATTTATTCCATTTTGTTACACCTGTATTTATATGTTTCACTTTAATACCATTATTCATTCACACTTTACAACAAATGGCATTATAAAAACCAAACTAAAGCACACAGTAAAATGCAAGAGCAACTCCGGCCCTAAAACCCTGTACACCTTAGCAAGCATGTCCACTGTGACTGACAGAAATGTGCAAGCCACTTTGACAGCACACAGGTCTGACAGACACAACCTAAAAAAATAAATGAGCAGACACAGAAAACGTGGCTGCAACAGGAAAATAAGTTACGCCAACTTTGCAAATGCAGCAAAATTGAGACTTGTCTGTCTGTCTGTCTGTAGTCAGTGAAAATGAAATAGCTATAATGGAGGAGAGAGAGTGCGAGAGAGAAGGAGAGTGATGGGAAGAGAATAATAAGGGACATATTATGTATTTTAACTATATTTATTAAGACAAAAAGAAGAAGGAGAAGGAGAAGAAGAAGAAGAAGAAGAAGAAGAAGAAGGAGGAGGAGGAGGAGAAGAAGAAGAAGAAGGAGGAGGAGAAGAAGAAGAAGAAGTAGAAGAAGAAGAAGAAGAAGAAGATCCTCAAAACTTCATCTCAGGACCAATGCCCAATCTCGAAAAACTGGTTGCCCAGTAAATGATTTTATCTGTAAAGCATGTAAACTCATTTTATAGCAGAATATATAGCACAAAACAAGTATTGTCATGTATTTCTACTATTAGACAAGCAACTGAGCTTCTGATCTGGAATCTATCTTTGTAAATATGTAATGTCAAGAATGAAATTATTGATATGCCACAACAAATATTACAAAATATACTGGACAAAGTGCACCATTTTCAAAATGACAAAACACTAGAGCTTTGAATGTGGAGTGCAATGTTTCTGTAATTGGAGAAATTCTGAGAATTCTACTGTCCAAATAAACTAGCAGTATAAAGTATAAAAAGCATGGGCATTCAAATAATGTGAAACTCTATTGCTTCACCAAAAAAAAAAAAAAAAAGTATGTACACACACACACACACACACACACACACACACAATTACACACACACACACACAC